>NC_048585.1:277500-285000 GCF_013265735.2 Oncorhynchus mykiss
TGATGCTCCTCTAGAGCTGAGCAGAGACACACACACTGATGCTCCTCTAGAGCAGAGACACACACTGATGCTCCTCTAGAGCTGAGACACACACACTGATGCTCCTTTAGAGCTGAGAGACACACACTGATGCTCCTCTAGAGCAGAGACACACTGATGCTCCTCTAGAGCTGAGACACACACACTGATGCTCCTCTAGAGCAGAGACACACTCTGATGCTCCTCTAGAGCAGAGACACACTGATGCTCCTCTAGAGCTGAGCAGAGACACACACACTGATGCTCCTTTAGAGCTGAGCAGAGACACACACACTGATGCTCCTCTAGAGCTGAGCAGAGACACACACACTGATGCTCCTTTAGAGCTGAGCAGAGACACACACACTGATGCTCCTCTAGAGCTGAGCAGAGACACACACTGATGCTCCTCTAGAGCTGAGCAGAGACACACACACTGATGCTCCTCTAGAGCTGAGCAGAGACACACACACTGATGCTCCTTTAGAGCTGAGAGACACACACTGATGCTCCTCTAGAGCAGAGACACACTGATGCTCCTCTAGAGCTGAGAGACACACACTGATGCTCCTCTAGAGCAGAGACACACTGATGCTCCTCTAGAGCTGAGCAGAGACACACACACTGATGCTCCTTTAGAGCTGAGCAGAGACACACACACTGATGCTCCTCTAGAGCTGAGCAGAGACACACACTGATGCTCCTCTAGAGCTGAGCAGAGACACACACTGATGCTCCTCTAGAGCTGAGCAGAGACACACACACTGATGCTCCTCTAGAGCTGAGCAGAGACACACACACTGATGCTCCTCTAGAGCTGAGACACACACTGATGCTCCTCTAGAGCAGAGACACACACACTGATGCTCCTTTAGAGCTGAGCAGAGACACACACACTGATGCTCCTCTAGAGCTGAGCAGAGACACACACTGATGCTCCTCTAGAGCTGAGACACACACTGATGCTCCTCTAGAGCAGAGACACACACACTGATGCTCCTTTAGAGCTGAGCAGAGACACACACACTGATGCTCCTCTAGAGCAGAGACACACACTGATGCTCCTCTAGAGCAGAGACACACTGATGCTCCTCTAGAGCAGAGACACACACTGATGCTCCTCTAGAGCAGAGACACACACACTGATGCTCCTCTAGAGCAGAGACACACACTGATGCTCCTCTAGAGCTGAGCAGAGACACACACACTGATGCTCCTCTAGAGCTGAGCAGAGACACACACTGATGCTCCTCTAGAGCAGAGACACACACTGATGCTCCTCTAGAGCAGAGACACACACTGATGCTCCTCTAGAGCAGAGACACACACTGATGCTCCTCTAGAGCTGAGCAGAGACACACACACTGATGCTCCTCTAGAGCTGAGCAGAGACACACACACTGATGCTCCTCTAGAGCAGAGACACACACTGATGCTCCTCTAGAGCAGAGACACACACTGATGCTCCTCTAGAGCAGAGACACACACTGATGCTCCTCTAGAGCAGAGACACACACTGATGCTCCTCTAGAGCTGAGCAGAGACACACACACTGATGCTCCTCTAGAGCTGAGCAGAGACACACACTGATGCTCCTCTAGAGCTGAGCAGAGACACACACTGATGCTCCTCTAGAGCTGAGCAGAGACACACACTGATGCTCCTCTAGAGCTGAGCAGAGACACACACTGATGCTCCTCTAGAGCAGAGACACACACACTGATGCTCCTCTAGAGCTGAGACACACACTGATGCTCCTCTAGAGCAGAGACACACACTGATGCTCCTCTAGAGCAGAGACACACACTGATGCTCCTCTAGAGCTGAGCAGAGACACACACTGATGCTCCTCTAGAGCTGAGCAGAGACACACACACTGATGCTCCTCTAGAGCTGAGACACACACACTGATGCTCCTCTAGAGCAGAGACACACACTGATGCTCCTCTAGAGCTGAGCAGAGACACACACTGATGCTCCTCTAGAGCTGAGCAGAGACACACACACTGATGCTCCTCTAGAGCTGAGACACACACACTGATGCTCCTCTAGAGCTGAGCAGAGACACACACACTGATGCTCCTTTAGAGCTGAGCAGAGACACACACACTGATGCTCCTCTAGAGCTGAGCAGAGACACACACACTGATGCTCCTCTAGAGCAGAGACACACACACTGATGCTCCTCTAGAGCTGAGCAGAGACACACTGATGCTCCTCTAGAGCTGAGCAGAGACACACACACTGATGCTCCTCTAGAGCAGAGACACACACTGATGCTCCTCTAGAGCTGAGCAGACACACACACTGATGCTCCTCTAGAGCTGAGCAGAGACACACACTGATGCTCCTCTAGAGCTGAGCAGAGACACACACACTGATGCTCCTCTAGAGCTGAGCAGAGACACACACTGATGCTCTTCTAAAGCTGAGCAGAGACACACACTGATGCTCCTCTAGAGCTGAGCAGAGACACACTGATGCTCCTCTAGAGCTGAGCAGAGACACACACACTGATGCTCCTCTAGAGCTGAGCAGAGACACACTGATGCTCCTCTAGAGCTGAGCAGAGACACACACACTGATGCTCCTCTAGAGCAGAGACACACACTGATGCTCCTCTAGAGCTGAGCAGAGACACACACTGATGCTCCTCTAGAGCTGAGCAGACACACACACTGATGCTCCTCTAGAGCTGAGCAGAGACACACACTGATGCTCCTCTAGAGCTGAGCAGAGACACACACACTGATGCTCCTCTAAAGCTGAGCAGAGACACACACTGATGCTCTTCTAAAGCTGAGCAGAGACACACACTGATGCTCTTCTAAAGCTGAGCAGAGACACACACTGATGCTCTTCTAAAGCTGAGCAGAGACACACACTGATGCTCCTCTAAAGCTGAGCAGAGACACACACTGATGCTCCTCTAGAGCTGAGCAGAGACACACACACTGATGCTCCTCTAGAGCAGAGACACACACACTGATGCTCTTCTAAAGCTGAGCAGAGACACACACTGATGCTCTTCTAAAGCTGAGCAGAGACACACACTGATGCTCTTCTAAAGCTGAGCAGAGACACACACTGATGCTCCTCTAGAGCTGAGCAGAGACACACACACTGATGCTCCTCTAGAGCAGAGACACACACACTGATGCTCCTTTAGAGCTGAGCAGAGACACACACACTGATGCTCCTCTAGAGCAGAGACACACACACTGATGCTCTTCTAGAGCTGAGCAGAGACACACACACTGATGCTCCTCTAGAGCTGAGAGACACACACTGATGCTCCTCTAGAGCAGAGACACACTGATGCTCCTCTAGAGCTGAGCAGAGACACACACACTGATGCTCCTTTAGAGCTGAGCAGAGACACACACACTGATGCTCCTCTAGAGCTGAGCAGAGACACACACACTGATGCTCCTTTAGAGCTGAGCAGAGACACACACACTGATGCTCCTCTAGAGCTGAGCAGAGACACACACTGATGCTCCTCTAGAGCTGAGCAGAGACACACACACTGATGCTCCTCTAGAGCTGAGCAGAGACACACACACTGATGCTCCTCTAGAGCTGAGACACACACTGATGCTCCTCTAGAGCAGAGACACACACACTGATGCTCCTTTAGAGCTGAGCAGAGACACACACACTGATGCTCCTCTAGAGCTGAGCAGAGACACACACTGATGCTCCTCTAGAGCTGAGACACACACTGATGCTCCTCTAGAGCAGAGACACACACACTGATGCTCCTTTAGAGCTGAGCAGAGACACACACACTGATGCTCCTCTAGAGCAGAGACACACACTGATGCTCCTCTAGAGCAGAGACACACTGATGCTCCTCTAGAGCAGAGACACACACTGATGCTCCTCTAGAGCAGAGACACACACACTGATGCTCCTCTAGAGCAGAGACACACACTGATGCTCCTCTAGAGCTGAGCAGAGACACACACACTGATGCTCCTCTAGAGCTGAGCAGAGACACACACTGATGCTCCTCTAGAGCAGAGACACACACTGATGCTCCTCTAGAGCAGAGACACACACTGATGCTCCTCTAGAGCAGAGACACACACTGATGCTCCTCTAGAGCTGAGCAGAGACACACACACTGATGCTCCTCTAGAGCTGAGCAGAGACACACACACTGATGCTCCTCTAGAGCAGAGACACACACTGATGCTCCTCTAGAGCTGAGCAGAGACACACACACTGATGCTCCTCTAGAGCTGAGCAGAGACACACACTGATGCTCCTCTAAAGCTGAGCAGAGACACACACTGATGCTCCTCTAGAGCTGAGCAGAGACACACTGATGCTCCTCTAGAGCTGAGCAGAGACACACACACTGATGCTCCTCTAGAGCTGAGCAGAGACACACTGATGCTCCTCTAGAGCTGAGCAGAGACACACACACTGATGCTCCTCTAGAGCAGAGACACACACTGATGCTCCTCTAGAGCTGAGCAGAGACACACACTGATGCTCCTCTAGAGCTGAGCAGACACACACACTGATGCTCCTCTAGAGCTGAGCAGAGACACACACTGATGCTCCTCTAGAGCTGAGCAGAGACACACACACTGATGCTCCTCTAAAGCTGAGCAGAGACACACACTGATGCTCTTCTAAAGCTGAGCAGAGACACACACTGATGCTCTTCTAAAGCTGAGCAGAGACACACACTGATGCTCTTCTAAAGCTGAGCAGAGTACACCCAGGGCAGGGCAGGGTCGGCTGAGGCAGAGTACACCCAGGACAGGGCAGAGTTGGCTGAGGCAGAGTACACCCAGGGCAGGGCAGGGTTGGCTGAGGCAGAGTACACCCAGGACAGGGCAGGGTTGGCTGAGGCAGAGTACACCCAGGACAGGGCAGGGTTGGCTGGGGCAGAGTACACCCAGGACAGGGCAGGGTTGGCTGAGGCAGAGTACACCCAGGACAGGGCAGGGTTGGCTGAGGCAGAGTACACCCAGGACAGGGCAGGGTTGGCTGAGGCAGAGTACACCCAGGACAGGGCAGAGTTGGCTGAGGCAGAGTACACCCAGGACAGGGCAGAGTTGGCTGAGGCAGAGTACACCCGGGGCAGGGCAGAGTTGGCTGAGGCAGAGTACACCCAGGACAGGGCAGAGTTGGCTGAGGCAGAGTACACCCGGGGCAGGGCAGAGTTGGCTGAGGCAGAGTACACCCAGGACAGGGCAGGGTTGGCTGAGGCAGAGTACACCCAGGACAGGGCAGAGTTGGCTGAGGCAGAGTACACCCAGGACAGGGCAGAGTTGGCTGAGGCAGAGTACACCCGGGGCAGGGCAGAGTTGGCTGAGGCAGAGTACACCCAGGACAGGGCAGGGTTGGCTGAGGCAGAGTACACCCGGGGCAGGGCAGAGTTGGCTGAGGCAGAGTACACCCAGGACAGGGCAGGGTTGGCTGAGGCAGAGTACACCCGGGGCAGGGCAGGGTTGGATGAGGTAGAGTACACCGGGGCAGAGCAGGGTTGGCTGAGGCAGAGTACACCCGGGGCAGGGCAGAGTTGGCTGAGGCAGAGTACACCCAGGACAGGGCAGGGTTGGCTGAGGCAGAGTACACCCGGGGCAGGGCAGAGTTGGCTGAGGCAGAGTACACCCAGGACAGGGCAGGGTTGGCTGAGGCAGAGTACACCCGGGGCAGGGCAGGGTTGGATGAGGTAGAGTACACCGGGGCAGAGCAGGGTTGGCTGAGGCAGAGTACACCCGGGGCAGGGCAGAGTTGGCTGAGGCAGAGTACACCCAGGACAGGGCAGGGTTGGCTGAGGCAGAGTACACCCGGGGCAGAGCAGGGTTGGCTGAGGCAGAGTACACCCGGGACAGGGCAGGGTTGGCTGAGGCAGAGTACACCCGGGACAGGGCAGGGTTGGCTGAGGCAGAGTACACCCAGGACAGGGCAGGGTTGGCTGAGGCAGAGTACACCCAGGACAGGGCAGAGTTGGCTGAGGCAGAGTACACCCGGGACAGGGCAGGGCTGGCTGAGGCAGAGTACACCCGGGGCAGGGCGGAGCAGGGCAGGTTGGGGTTAGGCAGGGTGGAGCAGGGCAGGTTGGGGTTAGGCAGGGTGGAGCAGGGCAGGTTGGGGTTAGACAGGGTGGAGCAGGTTAGGTTGGGGTTAGGCAGGGGGGAGCAGGGCAGGTCAGGTTGGGGTTAGGCAGGGTGGAGCAGGGCAGGTTGGGGTTAGGCAGGGTGGAGTAGGGCAGGTTGGGTTAGGCAGGGTGGAGCAGGGCAGGTGGGGTTAGGCAGAGTGGAGCAGGGCAGGTTGGGGTTAGGCAGAGTGGAGCAGGGCAGGTTGGGGTTAGGCAGGGGGGAGCAGGGCAGGTGGGGTTAGGCAGAGTGGAGCAGGGCAGGTTGGGGTTAGGCAGGGGGGAGCAGGGTCGGTTGGGGTTAGGCAGGGGGGAGCAGGGCAGGTCAGGTTGGGGTTAGGCAGGGTGGAGCAGGGCAGGTTGGGGTTAGGCAGGGTGGAGCAGGGTCGGTTAGGCAGGGTGGAGCAGGGCAGAGCTGTATCCTCTGTGTATTGTCTGGTTAATCCTCAGCCCTTGGTCCTGGCCTGGGGTAGAGGGGTTTAGGGGGGGGGGGCAGAAGGGGGTAGGAGAGGCAGAGACAGGCTTGAACAGCTGGCGTTGAGGAAGTCGGGGACTGGATCATTGTGTGTGGTTGTGTGTATGTAAGTGGAGTGTGTTAGTGTGTGTGTGAGAAGAGTGTGTTAGTGTGAGGAGTGTGTGTGAGATTGACAGAGAGTCTGGCGAAGCTGTGACTGTCAAAGGACCCCCCCCCCCAAAACACACACCCCCTACTAACACAGAGCGAGAACGCAGAAACACACTCCCACACACACACACACACACACACACACACACACACACACACACACACACACACACACACACACACACACACACACACAGACCAGGCGTTCTCAGCTGTCCCTGGGGTTTTGAAAGCCTAGTCAAAATATGAACAGTGTTTTCTTCATTGGGGGAGTAGAGTGTGTTGTGTGTTAGTATTTCAAATAGTATATGAACCCAGGTCTCTGAACTCTCTGAGCTGGGTACCAGGTCTGCCCCCCAGGGCTCCAGTCTTACCCCTCTCTGAGCTGGGTACCAGGTCTGCCCCCCAGGGCTCCAGTCTTACCCCTCTCTGAACTCTCTGAGCTGGGTACCAGGTCTGCCCCCCAGGGCTCCAGTCTTACCCCTCTCTGAACTCTCTGAGCTGGGTACAAGGTCTTCCCCCAGGGCTCCAGTCTTACCCCTCTCTGAACTCTCTGAGCTGGGTACCAGGTCTGCCCCCCAGGGCTCCAGTCTTACCCCTCTCTGAACTCTCTGAGCTGGGTACCAGGTCTGCCCCCCAGGGCTCCAGTCTTACCCCTCTCTGAACTCTCTGAGCTGGGTACCAGGTCTGCCCCCCAGGGCTCCAGTCTTACCCCTCTCTGAACTCTCTGAGCTGG
>NC_048585.1:290000-305000 GCF_013265735.2 Oncorhynchus mykiss
CCATCTCTCCGTCCTCACCAGTCTCTCCATCTCTCTGTCCTCACCAGTCTCTCCATCTCTCTGTCCTCACCAGTCTCTCCATCTCTCCGTCCTCACCAGTCTCTCCATCTGTCTGTCTGTCTGTCTGTCTGTCTGTCTGTCTGTCTGTCTGTCTGTCTGTCTGTCTGTCTGTCTGTCTGTCTGTCTGTCTGTCTGTGTGTGTGTGTGTGTGTCGGAGTCTGTCTGTTTGTGTGTGTGTCTCTCTACTGAGTCTGTCTCTCTAATGAGTCTGTCTCTCTAATGAGTGTCTCTCTACTGAGTCTACCTCTCTACTGAGTCTGTCTTTCTACCTAGTCTACCTCTCTACTGAGTCTGTCTTTCTACCTAGTCTACCTCTCTACTGAGTATGTCTCTCTACTGAGTCTTTTTCTCTACTGACTTTACCTCTCTACTCAGTCTGTCCCTCTCTACTGAGTCTACCTCTCTACTGAGTCTGTCTCTCTACTGAGACTGTCTCTCTACTGAGTCTCTCTCTACTGAGTCTGTCTCTCTACTGAGTCTGTCTCTCTACTGAGTCTCCCTCTCTACTGAGTCTACCTCTCTACCGAGTCTGTCTCTCTACTGAGTCTGTCTCTCTACTGAGTCTGTCTCTCTACTGAGTCTGTCTCTCTACCGAGTCTACCTCTCTACCGAGTCTGTCTCTCTACCGAGTCTGTCTCTCTACCGAGTCTGTCTCTCTACCGAGTCTGTCTCTCTACCGAGTCTGTCTCTCTACCGAGTCTGTCTCTCTACTGAGTCTACCTCTCTACTGAGTCTACCTCTCTACTGAGTCTACCTCTCTACTGAGTCTGTCTCTCTACTGATTCTGCCTCTCTCTCTCTCTCTCTCTCTCTCTCTCTCTCTACAGAGTCTGCCTCTTTCTCTCTCTCTCTACAGAGTCTGCCTCTCTCTCTCTTTCTCTCTCTCTCTTTCTCTCTCTCTCTTTCTCTCTCTAATTCTCTCTCTCTCTCTATCTCTCTCTCTCTCTCTCTCTCTCTCTCTCTCTCTCTCTCTTTATTCAGTTGTAAAATGGTTTGAGTATGTGGAAGATGTGTACGCTGCTGTTGTTAATCATTAGCCCTGTTGTAGAGATTGGAAGTTATTTATAACGTATCTGTTCCAGAGTCTCCTTCTTTCCAACGTTGACAGGAAACCTAGCTGACAGCTCAACCCCAGCCGCCAGTGTTTCCAAACCTTTTCATTATTGCCATCTTTGTTGTCGTATTTTGGGAAATGTTTTGGGAAAATCACAGCAAAAGACTGAAGTCATTAAAAAGTTGTTCTACACAGATTTTTATTTCCGAAAAGGGCGAAGGAATGAATGAGAGAAGAGAGGAGACAAGGGGTGATAGGATACAGGTGGGATGGGGGAGAAGAAAGGAGACAAGGGTTGATAGGATACAGGTGGGATGGGGGAGAAGAGAGGAGACAAGGGGTGATAGGATACAGGTGGGATGGGGGAGAAGAGAGGAGACAAGGGGTGATAGGATACAGGTGGGATGGGGGAGAAGAGAGGAGACAAGGGGTGATAGGATACAGGTGGGATGGGGGAGAAGGATAGAATACAAGGATAAGAGCAGAGGGATGGAGAGAGGCTGGGGGAGGGGGAGAGAGGCTGGGGGAGGGGGAGAGAGGCTGAGAGAGGCTGGGGGAGGGGGTGAGAGGCTGGGGGAGGGGGTGAGAGGCTGGGGGAGGCTGGGGGAGGGGGTGAGAGGCTGGGGGAGGGGGTGAGAGGCTGTGGGAGGGGGAGTGAGGCTAGAGGAGGGGGAGTGAGTCTGGGGGGAGGGGGAGTGAGGCTGGGGGGAGGGGGAGTGACGCTGGGGAGTGAGGCTGGGATAGAGCCTGGGGGGAGGGGGAGTGAGGCTGGGATAGAGGCTGGGGGAGGGGGAGTGAGACTGGGATAGAGCCTGGGGGGAGGGGGAGTGAGGCTGGGATGAAGCTGGGGGAGAAGGAGTGAGGCTGGGATAGGGGCTGGGGGAGGGGGAGTGAAATTGGGATGAAGCTGGGGGAGGGGGAGTGAGGTTGGGATGAAGCTGGGGGAGAAGGAGTGAGGCTGGGATAGAGCCTGGGGGGAGGAGGAGTGAGGCTGGGATAGAGGCTGGGGGGGAGGGGGAGTGAGGCTGGGATTTTATTGCCATCTTTGTTGTCGTATTTTGGGAAATGTTTTGGGAAAATCACAGCAAAAGACTGAAGTCATTAAAAAGTTGTTCTACACAGATTTTTATTTCCGAAAAGGGCGAAGGAATGAATGAGAGAAGAGAGGAGACAAGGGGTGATAGGATACAGGTGGGATGGGGGAGAAGAAAGGAGACAAGGGTTGATAGGATACAGGTGGGATGGGGGAGAAGAGAGGAGACAAGGGGTGATAGGATACAGGTGGGATGGGGGAGAAGAGAGGAGACAAGGGGTGATAGGATACAGGTGGGATGGGGGAGAAGAGAGGAGACAAGGGGTGATAGGATACAGGTGGGATGGGGGAGAAGGATAGAATACAAGGATAAGAGCAGAGGGATGGAGAGAGGCTGGGGGAGGGGGAGAGAGGCTGGGGGAGGGGGAGAGAGGCTGAGAGAGGCTGGGGGAGGGGGTGAGAGGCTGGGGGAGGGGGTGAGAGGCTGGGGGAGGCTGGGGGAGGGGGTGAGAGGCTGGGGGAGGGGGTGAGAGGCTGTGGGAGGGGGAGTGAGGCTAGAGGAGGGGGAGTGAGTCTGGGGGGAGGGGGAGTGAGGCTGGGGGGAGGGGGAGTGACGCTGGGGAGTGAGGCTGGGATAGAGCCTGGGGGGAGGGGGAGTGAGGCTGGGATAGAGGCTGGGGGAGGGGGAGTGAGACTGGGATAGAGCCTGGGGGGAGGGGGAGTGAGGCTGGGATGAAGCTGGGGGAGAAGGAGTGAGGCTGGGATAGGGGCTGGGGGAGGGGGAGTGAAATTGGGATGAAGCTGGGGGAGGGGGAGTGAGGTTGGGATGAAGCTGGGGGAGAAGGAGTGAGGCTGGGATAGAGCCTGGGGGGAGGAGGAGTGAGGCTGGGATAGAGGCTGGGGGGGAGGGGGAGTGAGGCTGGGATAGAGGCTGGGGGAGGGGGAGTGAGACTGGGATAGAGCCTGGGGGGAGGGGGAGTGAGGCTGGGATGAAGCTGGGGGAGAAGGAGTGAGGCTGGGATAGAGCCTGGGGGGAGGAGGAGTGAGGCTGGGATAGAGGCTTGGGGGAGGGGAGTGAGGCTGGGATAGAGGCTGTGGGGGAGGGGGAGTGAGACTGGGATAGAGGCTGGGGGGAGGGGGAGTGAGACTGGGATAGAGGCTTGGGGGGGGGGGGGGGGCTGGGATAGAGCCTGGGGGGAGGGGGAGTGAGGCTGGGGGGATGGGGAGTGAGGCTGGGATAGAGGCTGGGGGAGGGGGAGTGAGGCTGGGATATAGCTGAGTGGAGAGGGGGAGGGAGGAGAGACCAGGGGAAGGGAGGAGAAAGTGGGGGAAGGAAGGAGAGAGCAGGCGAAGGGAGGAGAGAGTGGGGGAAGGGAGGAGAGAGTGGGGGAAGGGAGGAGAGATTGGGGGAAGGGAGGAGAGAGTGGGGGAAGGGAGGAGAGAGTGGGGGAAGGGAGGAGAGAGTGGGGGAAGGGAGGAGAGAGCGGGGGAAGGGAGGAGAGAGCAGGGGAAGGGAGGAGAGAGTGGGGGAAGGGAGGAGAGAGCGGGGGAAGGGAGGAGAGAGCAGGGGAAGGGAGGAGAGAGTGGGGGAAGGCAGGATAGAGCGGGGGAAGGGAGGAGAGAGTGGGGGAAGGGAGGAGAGAGCGAGGGGGAGAAAGGGACCACAAGGTGAAACCGGAGATGGAATGTGTGAGGAATGTGGAGAATGGTAGGAGGTTTTCCTGCTGGGGGGAGGAGAGGGAGGGAGGCAGAGCAGCTCCACCGCTGAGCTGACCCAACACATGAGGCCTGTGTCCTCTATCACCTACCCATACTGCTCAGTGTTCTCTCTCTCTCTCTCTCCCTCCTCACTCGCTCTTCCATACTCTCTCTGTCTTCCACTTTCTCCTTTTCCTAACCCCCTCTTACCTCCCTTCTCTCACTGCTCTCCCACTCACTCTCCCCCCTCCTCCCTCCATACCTCCCCCTCTCTCAGCCTGAAGCCAATGACTGCTGCTGCTTGCTGCTACTTACTGCTGTTTGAGACAGAGCTTGTTGTTGTTTGCTGCCTCTGGCGTGGTTCCAAGGTTTGACAGTCACAAGATTGTTATGTCATTTAGTTTGGCTCTCCTCTCTGGCTCCAGCTAGGGTTTTAGGCCCAGAGAAACCTTTTCCTTGCCTTTCCAAATATGCACCAATTGTTGTGGCGGTGCGCGATCGGTCATATCTCCTGCTGGCTGTTGTGGAACAGGGAAGGGGAGTGAACTTTAAAGATCATGGAGAACGGTGTGTGGTCTCTCATGTCTGTCTGCCCTTAGCCTCTCACCTTTAACCTCTCACATGACTAATTATTGGACTGTTTGGAATCCATTTTACCTTTCTCCCTTTCTTTCTCTCTTTCGCTCTTTCTCTTTATTTCTCCCTTTCTTTCTTTCTTTCTTTCTTTCATTCTTTCTTTCTTTCTCTCTCTCTTTATTTCTCTCTTTTTTTCTCTCTCTTTCTCTCTCTCTCTCTCTCTCTCATTCTCTCGTTCTCTCTCTCGTTCTCTCTCTCTCATTCTCTCTCTCTTTCTTTCTCTCTCTTTCTCTCTCTTTCTCCCTCTCTGTCTCTCTCGTTCTCTCTCTCTTTCTCTCTCTCTCGTTCTCTCGCTCTGGTCCCATAGGGCTCTGGTCCCATAAAGTTCTGGTCCCATAGAGTTCTGGTCCCATAGGGCTCTGGTCCCATAGAGTTCTGGTCCCATAGGGCTCTGGTCCCATAGAGTTCTGGTCCCATAGAGTTTTGGTCCCATAGGGCTCTGGTCCCATAGAGTTCCGGTCCCATAGAGTTCTGGTCCCATAGAGTTCTGGTCCCATGGGGCTCTGGTCCCATAGAGTTCTGGTCCCATAGAGTTCTGGTCCCATAGGGCTCTGGTCCCATAGAGTTCTGGTCCCATAGGGCTCTGGTCCCATAGGGCTCTGGTCCCATAAAGTTCTGGTCCCATAGAGTTCTGGTCCCATAGGGCTCTGGTCCCATAGAGTTCTGGTCCCATAGGGCTCTGGTCCCATAGAGTTCTGGTCCCATAGGGCTCTGGTCCCATAGAGTTCTGGTCCCATAGGGCTCTGGTCCCATAGGGCTCTGGTCCCATAGAGTTCTGGTCCCATAGGGCTCTGGTCCCATAGGGCTCTGGTCCCATAGGGCTCTGGTCCCATAGAGTTCTGGTCCCATAGGGCTCTGGTCCCATAGAGTTCTGGTCCCATAGAGTTCTGGTCCCATAGGGCTCTGGTCCCATAGAGTTCTGGTCCCATAGGGCTCTGGTCCCATAGGGCTCTGGTCCCATAGAGTTCTGGTCCCATAGGGCTCTGGTCCCATAGAGTTCTGGTCCCATAGAGTTCTGGTCCCATAGGGCTCTGGTCCCATAGAGTTCTGGTCCCATAGGGCTCTGGTCCCATAGAGTTCTGGTCCCATAGGGCTCTGGTCCCATAGAGTTCTGGTCCCATAGAGTTCTGGTCCCATAGGGCTCTGGTCCCATAGAGTTCTGGTCCCATAGAGTTCTGGTCCCATAGGGCTCTGGTCCCATAGGGCTCTGGTCCCATAGAGTTCTGGTCCCATAGAGTTCTGGTCCCATAGGGCTCTGGTCCCATAGAGTTCTGGTCCCATAGGGCTCTGGTCCCATAGAGTTCTGGTCCCATAGAGTTCTGGTCCCATAGGGCTCTGGTCCCATAGAGTTCTGGTCCCATAGGGCTCTGGTCCCATAGAGTTCTGGTCCCATAGGGCTCTGGTCCCATAGAGTTCTGGTCCCATAGAGTTCTGGTCCCATAGGGCTCTGGTCCCATAGAGTTCTGGTCCCATAGAGTTCTGGTCCCATAGGGCTCTGGTCCCATAGAGTTCTGGTCCCATAGGGCTCTGGTCCCATAGAGTTCTGGTCCCATAGGGCTCTGGTCCCATAGAGTTCTGGTCCCATAGAGTTCTGGTCCCATAGGGCTCTGGTCCCATAGAGTTCTGGTCCCATAGAGTTCTGGTCCCATAGGGCTCTGGTCCCATAGAGTTCTGGTCCCATAGAGTTCTGGTCAAACATTACACTCACAGAAGTTCCAAAAGAATAAAGATATTTCAAGTGTAATATTATGTCTATATACAGTGTTGTAACGATATACAAATAGTTAAAGCACAAAAGTACAAAAGGGAAAATAAATAAGCATAAATATGGGTTGTATTTACAATGGTGTTTGTTCTTCACTGGTTGACCTTTTCTTGTGGCAACAGGTCACAAATCTTGCTGCTGTGATGTCACACTGTGGTATTTCCCCCAGTAGATATGAGAGATGATCAACATTGGGTTTGTTTTCGAATTCTTTGTGGATCTGTGTAATCTGAGGGAAATATGTGTCTCTAATATGGTCATACATTGGGCAGGAGGTTAGGAAGTGCAGCTCAGTTTCCACCTCATTTTGTGGGCAGTGAGCACATAGCCTGTCTTCTCTTGAGAGCCATGTCTGCCTACGGTGGCCTTTCTCAATAGCAAGGCTATGCTCACTGAGTCTGTACATAGTCAAAGCTTTTCTTAATTTTAGGTCAGTCACAGTGGTCAGGTATTCTGCCACTGTGTTCTCTCTGTTTAGGGCCAAATAGCATTCTAGTTTGCTCTGTTTTTTTGTTAATTCTTTCCAATATTTCAAGTAATTATCTTTTTGTTTTCTCATGATTTGGTTGGGTCTAATTGTGCTGTTGTCCTGGGGCTCTGTGGGGTGTGTTTGTGTTTGCGAACAGAGCCCCAGGACCAGCTTGCTTAGGGGACTCTTCTCCAGGTTCATCTCTCTGTAGGTGCTGGTTTTGTTATGGAAGGTTTGGGAATCGCTTCCTTTTAGGTGGTTGCAGAATTTTAATAATTTGTGGGTATCGGCCTAATTCTGCTCTGAATGCATTATTTGGTGTTTTACGTTGTACAAGGAGGATATTTTTGCAGAAGAGTCTCAATTTGGTGTTTGTCCCATTTTGTGAAGTCTTGGTTGGTGAGCAGATCCCAGACCTCACAACCATAAAGGGCAATGGGCTCTATGACTGATTGGGCTCTATAACTGATTGGGCTCTATGACTGATTGGGCTCTATGACTGATTGGGCTCTATGACTGATTGGGCTCTATAACTGATTGGGCTCTATAACTGATTGGGCTCTATGACTGATTGGGCTCTATGACTGATTGGGTTCTATAACTGATTGGGCTCTATAACTGATTGGGCTCTATAACTGATTGGGCTCTATGACTGATTGGGCTCTATGACTGATTGGGCTCTATGACTGATTGGGCTCTATGACTGATTGGGCTCTGTGACTGATTGGGTTCTATGACTGATTGGGCTCTATGACTGATTGGGCTCTATGACTGATTATGCTCTATGACTGATTGGGCTCTATGACTGATTGGGCTCTATGACTGATTGGGCTCTATGACTGATTGGGTTCTATGACTGATTGGGTTCTATGACTGATTGGGCTCTATGACTGATTGGGCTCTATGACTGATTGGGCTCTATGACTGATTGGGTTCTATGACTGATTGGGTTCTATGACTGATTGGGTTCTATGACTGATTGGGCTCTATGACTGATTGGGCTCTATGACTGATTGGGTTCTATAACTGATTGGGCTCTATAACTGATTGAGCTCTATAACTGATTGGGCTCTATAACTGATTGGGCTCTATGACTGATTGGGCTCTATGACTGATTGGGCTCTATGACTGATTGGGCTCAATGACTGATTGGGTTCTATGACTGATTGGGCTCTATGACTGATTATGCTCTATGACTGATTGGGCTCTATGACTGATTGGGCTCTATGACTGATTGGGTTCTATGACTGATTGGGCTCTATGACTGATTGGGTTCTATGACTGATTGGGCTCTATGACTGATTGGGCTCTATGACTGATTGGGTTCTATGACTGATTGGGTTCTATGACTGATTGGGCTCTATGACTGATTGGGCTCTATGACTGATTGGGTTCTATGACTGATTGGGTTCTATGACTGATTGGGCTCTATGACTGATTGGGTTCTATGACTGATTGGGCTCTATGACTGATTGGGTTCTATGACTGATTGGGTTCTATGACTGATTGGGCTCTATGACTGATTGGGTTCTATGACTGATTGGGTTCTATGACTGATTGGGTTCTATGACTGATTGGGTTCTATGACTGATTGGGTTCTATGACTGATTGGGCTCTATGACTGATTGGGCTCTATGACTGATTGGGTTCTATGACTGATTGGGTTCTATGACTGATTGGGTTCTATGACTGATTGGGCTCTATGACTGATTGGGTTCTATGACTGATTGGGCTCTATGACTGATTGGGTTCTATGACTGATTCAAGTATTTCTTTATTTTTGTATTTTATTATCTATTTATTTTTAGCCCTTTTTTCTCCCTAATTTTGTGGTTTCTAATTGTTAGTTACTATCTAGTCTCATCGCTACAACTCCCGTACGGACTCAGGAGAGGCGAAGGTCGAAAGCCATGCGTCCTCCGAAACACAACCCAACCAAGCCGCACTGCTTCTTAACACAGCGCGCGTCCAACCGCACCAATGTGTCGGAGGAAACACCGTGCACCTGGCGACCTGGTCAGCGTGCACCGCGCCCGGCCCGCCACGCGGCCAGCTGCGACAGAGCCTGAGCTCGAACCCAGAGTCTCTGTTGGCACAGCCAGCACTGCGATGCCTTGCCCTAGACCACTTTGGGAGGCCTGATTCCAGTATTTTTAGCCAGATCTTAATTGGTATGTCAAATTTGATGTTCCTTTTGATGGCGTAGAATGCCCTTCTTGCCTTGTCTCTCAGATGGTTCCCAGCTTTGTGGAAGTTACCTGTGGAGCGGATGGTTAGGTTGAGGTATGTATAGTTTTTTGTGTCTAGATGGCCTTTTTTGGAACATCATTATTTTTGTCTTACTGAGATTTACTGTCGGGGCCCAGGTCTGACAGAATCTGTGCAGAAGATCTAAGTGCTGCTGTAGGCCCTCCTTGGTCAGGGACAGAAGCACCAGATAATCAGCAAACAGTAGACATCTCTCTCTCTTTGTCTCGCTCTCTGCCGCGCTCTCTGTCTCGCTCTTTGTCTCGCTCTCTGTCTCGCTCTCTGTCTCTCTCTCTCTCTCTCTCTCTCTCTCTCTCTCTCTCTCTCTCTCTCTGTCTCTCTCTCTATGTCTCTCTGTATCTCTCTGTCTCTCTCTCTGTATCTGTGTCTGAAGGATGGCTCCTACATCTCTGTGTCTGAAGGATGGCTCCTTTGCCTCTGTCTCTATGTCTGAAGGATGGCTCCTCTGTCTCTTTGTCTAAAGGATGGCTCCTATGTCTCCGTCTCTGTGTCTGAAGGATGGCTCCTACGTCTCTGTCTCTGTGTCTGAAGGAGGGCTCCTATGTCTCTGTCTCTGTGTCTGAAGGATGGCTCCTATGTCTCTGTCTCTGTGTCTGAAGGATGGCTCCTACATCTCTGTCTCTGAAGGATGGCTCCTCTGTCTGTTTCTGTGTCTGAAGGATGGCTCCTCTGTCTCTATCTCTGTGTCTGAAGGATGGCTCCTATGTCTCTGTCTCTGTGTCTGAAGGATGGCTCCTCTGTCTCTGTGTCTGAAAGATGGCTCCTATGTCTCTGTATCTGAAGGATGGCTCCTCTGTCTCTGTGTCTGAAGGATGTCTCCTCTGTCTCTGTGTCTGAAGGATGGCTCATATGTCTCTGTGTCTGAAGGATGGCTCCTATGTCTCTGTGTCTGAAGGATGGCTCCTATGTCTCTGTCTCTGTGTCTGAAGGATGGCTCCTATGTGTCTGTGTCTGAAGGATGGCTCCTATGTCTCTGTGTCTGAAGGATGGCTCCTCTGTCTCTGTGTCTGAAGGATGGCTCCTCTGTCTCTGTGTCTGAAGGATGGCTCCTATGTCTCTGTCTCTGTGTCTGAAGGATGGCTCCTCTGTCTCTGTGTCTGAAGGATGGCTCCTCTTTCTGTGTCTCTATGTCTGAAGGATGGCTCCTCTGTCTCTGTGTCTGAAGGATGGCTCCTATGTCTCTGTGTCTGAAGGATGGCTCCTCTGTCTCTGTGTCTGAAGGATGGCTCCTATGTCTCTGTCTCTGTGTCTGAAGGATGGCTCCTATGTGTCTGTCTCTGTATCTGAAGGATGGCTCATATGTCTCTGTGTCTGAAGGATGGCTCCTATGTCTCTGTGTCTGAAGGATGGCTCCTATGTCTCTGTCTCTGTGTCTGAAGGATGGCTCCTATGTGTCTGTGTCTGAAGGATGGCTCCTATGTCTCTGTGTCTGAAGGATGGCTCCTCTGTCTCTGTGTCTGAAGGATGGCTCCTCTGTCTCTGTGTCTGAAGGATGGCTCCTATGTCTCTGTCTCTGTGTCTGAAGGATGGCTCCTCTGTCTCTGTGTCTGAAGGATGGCTCCTCTTTCTGTGTCTCTATGTCTGAAGGATGGCTCCTCTGTCTCTGTGTCTGAAGGATGGCTCCTATGTCTCTGTGTCTGAAGGATGGCTCCTCTGTCTCTGTGTCTGAAGGATGGCTCCTATGTCTCTGTCTCTGTGTCTGAAGGATGGCTCCTATGTGTCTGTCTCTGTATCTGAAGGATGGCTCATATGTCTCTGTGTCTGAAGGATGGCTCCTATGTCTCTGTGTCTGAAGGATGGCTCCTATGTCTCTGTCTCTGTGTCTGAAGGATGGCTCCTATGTGTCTGTGTCTGAAGGATGGCTCCTATGTCTCTGTGTCTGAAGGATGGCTCCTCTGTCTCTGTGTCTGAAGGATGGCTCCTCTGTCTCTGTGTCTGAAGGATGGCTCCTATGTCTCTGTCTCTGTGTCTGAAGGATGGCTCCTCTGTCTCTGTGTCTGAAGGATGGCTCCTCTTTCTGTGTCTCTATGTCTGAAGGATGGCTCCTCTGTCTCTGTGTCTGAAGGATGGCTCCTATGTCTCTGTGTCTGAAGGATGGCTCCTCTGTCTCTGTGTCTGAAGGATGGCTCCTATGTCTCTGTCTCTGTGTCTGAAGGATGGCTCCTATGTGTCTGTCTCTGTATCTGAAGGATGGCTTCTATGTCTCTGTGTCTGAAGGATGGCTCCTCTGTCTCTGTGTCTGAAGGATGGCTCCTATGTCTCTGTCTCTGTGTCTGAAGGATGGCTCCTCTGTCTCTGTGTCTGAAGGATGGCTCCTATGTTTCTGTGTCTGAAGGATGGCTCCTCTGTCTCTGTGTCTGAAGGATCGCTCCTACGTCTCTGTGTCTGAAGGATGGCTCCTCTGTCTCTGTGTCTGAAGGATGGCTCCTCTGTCTCTGAAGGATGGCTCCTATGTCTCTGTGTCTGAAGGATGGCTCCTCTGTCTCTATGTCTGAAGGATGGCTCCTCTGTCTGTGTCTGAAGGATGGCTCCTATGTCTATGTGTCTTAAGGAGTCAGGAGAAGAGAACACTCGTAGCTCAACCTCTTCTCACTAGTCAATTAGCATTCACAAACACAACACACATCTGCACCCAAGGGTGCATAACAAATGGCTCCCTACTATCTATATACAGTAGTCCACTACTTGTGACCAAGGGCCCTAGGGAATAGTGTACCATTTGGGAAGCACCCTGAATCTCTAATCATGCCTTTTCTAATCCAGAAAAACACTCCTGTTTTTGGGAGAAAAGGAGAGGGAGAGGAGAGGTCTGTACTGTCAAGAGTCACGTTTACACATGTGTGGAGTGTAGAATGGGGGAGGGGTACGGTACGGGGTCAGAGATGTGGTAGGGCTTTGTATTCAGTGACAGTGTGGTGTGGACTACAGCACACTGCAGCCTGTATCTGGATATACCCTGGATGTAGTGTGTGTGTGTGTGTGTGTGTGTGTGTGTGTGTGTGTGTGTGTGTGTGTGTGTGTGTGTGTGTGTGTGTGTGTGTGTGTGTGTGTGTGTGTGTGTGTGTGTGTGTGTGTGTGTGTGTTGTGTGGCCACCCTGGGACCAGAGGTCAGTGTGAAAGGCCCCACCAACCCCCCGCCTCCCTCCAGCCAGCCTGTTCTTTAATTGAAGTCCTGTGTCATCGCCGTAGTAACACGACAGAAAGGATGTTCCTCAGATGTGTTAACAGGGCTGTTGTAATGGGGTCACTGGGAGGCAGGCCTTTCTCTAGACCTCTCTCCTCCGGTCTACCCTGGCCCTGTCTGACGCACACACACACACTCACACACACACACACACACACACACACACACACACACACACACACACACACACACACACACACACACATCCACAGGGTGGAACTGATGAAAAATACTGCCCGCTTCTTATTTATAAGAGCAGGGTTATTCAGTGGTAGAAGCAGGAGGCTGGTTATTCAGTGGTAGAAGCAGGAGGCTGGTTTAATCAGTGGTAGAAGCAGGAGGCTGGTTTAATCCGTGGTAGAAGCAGGAGGCTGGTTTAAACAGTGGTAGAAGCAGGAGGCTGGTTTAATCAGTGGTAGAAGCAGGAGGCTGGTTTAAACAGTGGTAGAAGCAGGAGGCTGGTTTAATCCGTGGTAGAAGCAGGAGGCTGGTTTAATCAGTGGTAGAAGCAGGAGGCTGGTTTAATCAGTGGTAGAAGCAGGAGGCTGGTTTAATCAGTGGTAGAAGCAGGAGGCTGGTTTAATCAGTGGTAGAAGCAGGAGGCTGGTTTAATCAGTGGTAGAAGCAGGAGGCTGGTTTAATCCGTGGTAGAAGCAGGATGCTGGTTTAATCAGTGGTTGAAGCAGGAGGCTGGTTTAATCAGTGGTAGAAGCAGGAGGCTGGTTTAATCAGTGGTAGAAGCAGGAGGCTGGTTTAATCCGTGGTAGAAGCAGGATGCTGGTTTAATCAGTGGTAGAAGCAGGAGGCTGGTTTAATCAGTGGTAGAAGCAGGAGGCGGGTTTAATCCGTGGTAGAAGCAAGAGGCTGGTTTAATTGGTGGTAGAAGCAGGAGGCTGGTTAAATCAGTGGTAGAAGCAGGAGGCTGGTTTAATCAGTGGTAGAAGCAGGAGGCTGGTTTAATCAGTGGTAGAAGCAGGAGGCTGGTTTAATCAGTGGTAGAAGCAGGAGGCTGGTTTAATCAGTGGTAGAAGCAGGAGGCTGGTTTAATCAGTGGTAGAAGCAGGAGGCTGGTTTAATCAGTGGTAGAAGCAAGAGGCTGGTTTAATCAGTGGTAGAAACAGGAGGCTGGTTTAATCAGTGGTAGAAGCAGGAGGCTGGTTTAATCAGTGGTAGAAGCAGGAGGCTGGTTTAATCAGTGGTAGAAGCAGGAGGCTGGTTTAATCAGTGGTAGAAGCAGGAGGCTGGTTTAATCAGTGGTAGAAGCAGGAGGATGGTTTAATCAGTGGTAGAAGCAGGAGGCTGGTTTAATCAGTGGTAGAAGCAGGAGGCTGGTTTAATCAGTGGTAGAAGCAGGAGGCTGGTTTAATCAGTGGTAGAAGCAGGAGGCTGGTTTAATCAGTGGTAGAAGCAGGAGGCTGGTTTAATCAGTGGTAGAAGCAGGAGGCTGGTTTAATCAGTGGTAGAAGCAGAATACTTTATTTGGAAAGTCCTGATCGGCCATCTGTAGATGTTCTTAAGATTGTCATATTATCAACAAACTATCCGTTGATAAACTTCTGCTAACTAAGGTTACGGTTAGAATAAGGGTTAGGGCTAGGTTTAGGATCAGGAGGGTTAAGGTTACGGTTAGAATAAGGGTTAGGGCTAGGTTTAGGATCAGGAGGGTTAAGGTTACGGTTAGAATAAGGGTTAGGGCTAGGTTTAGGATCAGGAGTGTTAAGGTTGGGGTTAGAGTAAGGGTCAGGGTTAGGTTTAGGATCAGGATGGTTAAGGTTGGGGTTAGAATAAGGGTCAGGGTTAGGTTTAGGATCAGGAGGGTTAAGGTTGGGGTTAGAGTAAGGGTCAGGGCT
The DNA here is from genome assembly GCF_013265735.2 of Oncorhynchus mykiss. Taxonomy (NCBI): domain Eukaryota; kingdom Metazoa; phylum Chordata; class Actinopteri; order Salmoniformes; family Salmonidae; genus Oncorhynchus; species Oncorhynchus mykiss. The sequence continues at coordinate 304,017 of NC_048585.1, forward strand.
AGGTTTAGGATCAGGAGGGTTAAGGTTGGGATTAGAATAAGGGTCAGGGCTAGGTTTAGGATCAGGAGGGTTAAGGTTGGGGTTAGAGTAAGGGTCAGGGTTAGGTTTAGTGTTAGGATAAGAGTTAAGGTTAGGGCTAGGATAAGGGTTAAGGTTGGGGTTAGAATAAGGGTTAGGGTTAGGGCTAGGGTTAAGTTCAGTGTTAGGATAAGGGTTTAGAGTCTGATAGTCTGTAGGGTTAGAGTCTGATAGTCTGTAGGGTTAGAGTCTGATAGTCTGTAGGGTTAGAGTCTGATAGTCTGTAGGGTTAGAGTCTGATAGTCTGTAGGGTTAGAGTCTGATAGTCTGTAGGGTTAGAGTCTGATAGTCTGTAGGGTTAGAGTCTGATAGTCTGTAGGGTTAGAGTCTGATAGTCTGTAGGTTTAGAGTCTGATAGTCTGTAGGGTTAGAGTCTGATAGTCTGTAGGGTTAGAGTCTGATAGTCTGTAGGGTTAGAGTCTGATAGTCTGTAGGGTTAGAGTCTGATAGTCTGTAGGGTTAGAGTCTGATAGTCTGTAGGGTTAGAGTCTGATAGTCTGATAGTCTGTAGAGTTAGAGTCTGATCGTCTGTAGAGTTAGAGTCTGATAGTCTGTAGGGTTAGAGTCTGATAGTCTGTAGGGTTAGAGTCTGATAGTCTGTAGGGTTAGAGTCTGATAGTCTGTAGGGTTAGAGTCTGATAGTCTGTAGGGTTAGAGTCTGATAGTCTGTAGGGTTAGAGTCTGATAGTCTGTAGGGTTAGAGTCTGATAGTCTGTAGGGTTAGAGTCTGATAGTCTGTAGGGTTAGAGTCTGATAGTCTGTAGGGTTAGAGTCTGATAGTCTGTAGGGTTAGAGTCTGATAGTCTGTAGGTTTAGAGTCTGATAGTCTGTAGGGTTAGAGTCTGATAGTCTGTAGGGTTAGAGTCTGATAGTCTGTAGGGTTAGAGTCTGATAGTCTGTAGGGTT
>NC_048585.1:310000-350000 GCF_013265735.2 Oncorhynchus mykiss
CAAACACTGTCTAATATGGTCCTATCACCAGACCAAACACTGTCTAATATGGTCCTACCACCAGACCAAACACTATCTACCTACCACCAGACCAAACACTATCTACCTACCACCAGACCAAACACTATCTACCTATCACCAGACCAAACACTATCTACCTATCACCAGACCAAACACTATCTACCTATCACCAGACCAAACACTATCTAATATGGTCCTACCACCAGACCAAACACTATCTACCTACCACCAGACCAAACACTATCTACCTACCACCAGACCAAACACTATCTACCTACCACCAGACCAAACACTATCTACCTATCACCAGACCAAACACTATCTACCTACCACCAGACCAAACACTATCTACCTATCACCAGACCAAACACTATCTACCTATCACCAGACCAAACACTATCTAATATGGTCCTACCACCAGACCAAACACTATCTACCTACCACCAGACCAAACACTATCTACCTATCACCAGACCAAACACTATCTAATATGGTCCTATCCCCAGACCAAACACTATCTACCTATCACCAGACCAAACACTATCTAATATGGTCCTATCACCAGACCAAACACTATCTACCTATCACCAGACCAAACACTATCTACCTATCACCAGGCCAAACACTATCTAATATGGTCCTATCACCATACCAAACACTATCTAATATGGTCCTATCACCATACCAAACACTATCTAATATGGTCCTATCACCAGACCAAACACTATCTAATATGGTCCTATCACCAGACCAAACACTATCTAATATGGTCCTATCACCAGACCAAACACTATCTACCTATCACCAGGCCAAACACTATCTAATATGGTCCTATCACCAGACCAAACACTATCTAATATGGTCCTATCACCATACCAAACACTATCTAATATGGTCCTATCACCATACCAAACACTATCTAATATGGTCCTATCACCAGACCAAACACTATCTACCTATCACCAGACCAAACACTGTCTAATATGGTCCTATCACCAGACCAAACACTATCTAATATGGTCCTATCACCAGACCAAACACTATCTACCTATCACCAGACCAAACACTGTCTAATATGGTCCTATCACCAGACCAAACACTATCTAATATGGTCCTATCACCAGACCAAACACTATCTACCTATCACCAGACCAAACACTGTCTAATATGGTCCTATCACCATACCAAACACTGTCTAATATGGTCCTATCACCATACCAAACACTGTCTACCTATCACCAGACCAAACACTGTCTACCTATCACCAGACCAAACACTATCTACCTATCACCAGACCAAACACTATCTACCTATCACCAGACCAAACACTGTCTAATATGGTCCTATCCCCAGACCAAACACTGTCTAATATGGTCCTATCACCAGACCAAACACTATCTACCTATCACCAGACCAAACACTATCTACCTATCACCAGACCAAACACTGTCTAATATGGTCCTATCCCCAGACCAAACACTGTCTAATATGGTCCTATCCCCAGACCAAACACTGTCTAATATGGTCCTATCCCCAGACCAAACACTATCTAATATGGTCCTATCACCAGACCAAACACTATCTACCTATCACCAGACCAAACACTATCTAATATGGTCCTATCACCATACCAAACACTGTCTAATATGGTCCTATCACCAGACCAAACACTGTCTAATATGGTCCTATCACCAGACCAAACACTATCTAATATGGTCCTATCACCAGACCAAACACTATCTAATATGGTCCTATCACCATACCAAACACTATCTAATATGGTCCTATCACCATACCAAACACTGTCTAATATGGTCCTATCCCCAGACCAAACACTGTCTAATATGGTCCTATCACCAGACCAAACACTATCTACCTATCACCAGGCCAAACACTGTCTAATATGGTCCTATCACCATACCAAACACTATCTAATATGGTCCTATCCCCAGACCAAACACTGTCTAATATGGTCCTATCACCAGACCAAACACTATCTACCTATCACCAGACCAAACACTGTCTAATATGGTCCTATCCCCAGACCAAACACTATCTAATATGGTCCTATCACCAGGCCAAACACTATCTACCTATCACCAGACCAAACACTGTCTAATATGGTCCTATCCCCAGACCAAACACTATCTAATATGGTCCTATCCCCAGACCAAACACTATCTAATATGGTCCTATCACCAGACCAAACACTATCTACCTATCACCAGACCAAACACTGTCTAATATGGTCCTATCACCAGACCAAACACTATCTAATATGGTCCTATCACCAGACCAAACACTATCTACCTACCACCAGACCAAACACTGTCTAATATGGTCCTATCACCAGACCAAACACTATCTACCTACCACCAGACCAAACACTGTCTAATATGGTCCTATCACCAGACCAAACACTATCTAATATGGTCCTAAGAGAATGAAGATTGAACGAGACTGAGAGGGGAGATGGAGAAAGGGAAAATAATAAAACAAAAGTAAAGATTTGCCATAATAGATTTAAGAAGTAAGAGAGAAATAGTAGCTAATAGGCAGGATAGAGAGAAGAAAGGAATGAAAGTGAGAGAGAGAGAGAGAGAGACAGAGAGAGAGAGAGAGAGAGAGAGAGAGAGAGAGAGAGAGAGAGAGACAGAGAAAGCAATAGAGTGAGAAGGAGACAGACAGAGAGAGAGGGACAGAGACAGAGAGAGACAGAGACAGAGAGGCTGTGAATATTTAGAATAGCACACAGTAATAATGTCAGGCACTTTCTCCATTTCTCCAAGCAGTCAGTCTGGGGCCAAAGCCTTGACCAGAGCACGGCATGACAGCTCTTCTCATCAGAGGGGGAGGAGGAGAGGGAGGGGAGGGGGAGGAGAGGGAGGAGAGGGGGAGGAGGAGAGGGAGGGGAGGGGAAGGAGAGGGAGGGGAGGGGGAGGAGAGGGAGGGGAGGGGGAGGAGGAGAGGGAGGGGAGGGGAGGGGGAGGAGGAGAGGGAGGGCGGGAGGGGAGGAGGAGAGGGAGGAGAGGGAGGGGGAGGAGGAGAGGGAGGGGAGGGGAGGGGGGGAGGAGAGAGTGGGGTGAGGTGCCTTGACCAGAGCACGGCATGGCAGCTCTTCTAATCAGAGGGGGAGGAGGAGAGGGAGGGGAGGGGGGAGGAGAGAGTGGGGTGAGGTGCCTTGAGCAGAGCATGGTAGTCAGGACAGCTCCTTTCTCTATGTGGCCATGAGGGGGAGGGGAGGAGGGAGACGAGGAGAGAGAGGGGTGGGCAATAAATCTCCCCCAGGAAGGAGAAGGCAGTCAGAGTGTGTGTTTCTCCAAATCAGAGCAGAGCTAGGGGACATCCATTCACCTCCAGAGTTATGAGGGGAGAGAGAAAGAGGAGAGAGAAGGAGGGGAGATAGGGAGAGAGAAAGAGGAGAGAGGGGGAGAGAGAAGGAGGGGAGAGAGAAAGAGGAGAGAGGGGGAGAGAGAAGGAGGGGAGAGAGAAAGAGGAGAGAGGGGGAGAGAGAAGGAGGAGAGAGAGAAAGAGGAGAGAGGGGGAGAGAGAAGGAGGGGAGAGAGAAAGAGGAGAGAGGGGGAGAGAGAAGGAGGGGAGAGAGAAAGAGGAGAGAGGGGGAGAGAGAAGGAGGGGAGAGAGAAAGAGGAGGGAGGGGGAGAGAGAAGGAGGAGAGAGAGAAAGAGGAGAGAGGGGGAGAGAGAAGGAGGGGAGAGAGAAAGAGGAGATAGGGGGAGAGAGAAAGAGGGGAGATGAATTGAATTGAAAGAGGAGAGGGAGAGAGGAGGGGGGATAGGAAAATGAGGGGAGAGATGGGGTTCGAGAGGGGCAGAGATAAATACCCCCTATGATAGCCCTCCAAGGGAGGGTAGAAGGGTAGAGTAACCCCCTATGATAGCCCTCCAAGGGAGGGTAGAAGGGTAGAGTAACCCCCTAGGATAGCTCTCCAAGGGAGGGTATAAGGGTAGAGTAACCCCCTAGGATAGCCCTCCAAGGGAGGGTATAAAGGTAGAGTACCCCCCTAGGATAGCCCTCCAAGGGAGGGTAGAAGGGTAGAGTAACCCCCTATGATAGCCCTCCAAGGGAGGGTAGAAGGGTAGAGTAACCCCCTAGGATAGCCCTCCAAGGGAGGGTAGAAGGGTAGAGTAACCCCCTATGATAGCCCTCCAAGGGGGGTACAAGGATATAATAACCCCCTATGATAGCCCTCCAAGGGGGTACAAGGATAAAATAACCCCCTATGATAGCCCCCTTGTTCTGTCTTTTCAAGTGGATTGAACTGAAATTGCAACCAGCTTTCTAAGGCTTGTTTAAAAAAGAACGATATTTTGGAGAGGAATTAATTTCCAAATAACCGAAAGTGAGCAGTTGTAACATTTTATTAGTTGAAGAGAATTTGTGACCCACTGTATCTGCATTTACCTGAGAGAAGACAAACATAGAAGCAACAGACATTTCTTCCATCAGAGAAAGAGAGAGACGTGCTAGATGTTAGTCTTTACTTCTATCTCCTGTTGGCGAATACACACACACACACACACACACACACACACCAACAAAATAAGACTGGCTGTATTGAGAGGTCTCCTCTTGGCAGAGAGCTCTTAGAGTTGATCAAACCGGTCTATTTGTCTCAAAGCTCCTGAGACCAGCTTCACTTCCTGTTGTATAACACTGCTGCTGGTGTGTCCTACAGCAAGCCACCACACACACACACACACACAGAGAGAGAGAGAGAGAGAGAGAGAGAGAGAGAGAGAGAGAGAGGAGAGAGAGAGAGAGAGAGAGAGGAGAGACAGAGAGAGGGTAGAGAGAGGGTGGAGAGACAGAGAGAGGGTAGAGAGAGTGAGACGGAGACACAGAGGGGGTGGAGAGAGTGAGACGGAGACACAGAGGGGGTGGAGAGAGAGAGAGGATGGCGATAGGGACAGAGAGAGAAAGGGAGAGAGAGGGAGGGAAAGTGAAAGTGGAGAGACGGAGAGGATGGAGGGAGAGAGAGGGAGAGGCAGAGAGAGGGGCAGTGAGTGAAGAAGGGAAATAGGGAGGGGGAGGGAGAGAAATGACAACATTCTGCAAGCACACAGCACATTCCATGTGTCTTGAATATGTTGTTGTCTGCCATTCTGGCCTTGGGTCTGTTGAGTTAGCGTCTCAAATGTAACCCTATCCCCTATATAGTGCACTACTAATGACCGGAACCCTATGGGCCCTGGTTAAAAAGAAGTGCACTAGGGAACAGGGTTGTATGGGACGCATTGTAAATGTGAAGACTGGGGAATATTTCAGCAGCCCTGCATGGGGTCAGTCTGAACGACTTTAAAAAAGGAAACATTCCCTGTTTTGGATCGTTGGCTTTCTTCATTACTGTAAAATCCCAATGTAGACTTTTATTGTCTGGTCGTATTTATGGGTTCTTGTATAGTGGCCAGTAATGGGCTATAACTATAACTAGGGCCCAGAGTTGTTCCTGACTGGGTCAAGACCAGTAATGGGCTATAACTAGGGCCCAGAGTTGTTCCTGACTGGGTCCAGACCAGTAATGGGCTAAAACTAGGGCCCAGAGTTGTTCCTGACTGGGTCCAGACCAGTAATGGGCTATAACTAGGGCCCAGAGTTGTTCCTGACTGGGTCCAGACCAGTAATGGGCTAAAACTAGGGCCCAGAGTTGTTCCTGACTGGGTCCAGACCAGTAATGGGCTAAAACTAGGGCCCAGAGTTGTTCCTGACTGGGTCCAGACCAGTAATGGGCTAAAACTACGGCCCAGAGTTGTTCCTGACTGGGTCCAGACCAGTAATGGGCTAAAACTGGGGCCCAGAGTTGTTCCTGACTGGGTCCAGACCAGCAATGGGCTAAAACTATAAGTTGTGAATAAGAGTGAGGGAGAGAGCAAGGGAGGGGGGGGGGGGGGGTTAGAGAGAGAGGGGGTTAGAGAGAGAGAGAGAGGGGGTTAGAGAGAGAGAGAGGGGGTTAGAGAGAGAGGGGGGTAGAGAGAGAGGGGGGGTTAGAGAGAGGGAGGAATAGGGGGACAAACACCTGCCTGCAGGTGACAGCATTCCCTCCCCCATATGCCCCCCAAGGCACAACTATGGCAACATAACCAACAAAAACGGGTCACAACTCCTGCAGCTCTGTCGCACGCTGGGTATGTACATAGTCAATGGTAGGCATTGAGGGGACTCCTATGGTAGGTACACCTATAGCTCATCTCTTGGCAGTAGTACTGTAGACTACTTTATCACTGACCTCAACCCAGAGTCTCTCAGAGCGTTCACAGTCAGCACACTGACACCCCTATCAGACCACAGCAAAATCACAGTCTACTTGAACAGAGCAATACTCAATCATGAGGCATCAAAGCCAAAATAATTGAGTAACATTAAGAAATGTTATAGATGGAAAGAATGCAGTTTGGAAACCTACCAAAAGACAATTAGGGAACAACAAATTCAACCCCTTTTAGACAATTTCCTGGGTAAAACGTTCCACTGTAATAGTGAAGGTGTAAACTTGGCAGTAGAAAATCTTAACAGTATATTTGACCTCTCAGATTCCCTATCAAATCTAAAAAATCTCAAATAGAAAACCGAAGAAAATGAACAACAATGACAAATGGTTTGATGAAGAATGTCTACGCCTTCACTATGGTGAATCACTAAAACAATACAGAAATACACTACGGAAAAAGAAGGAACAGCACGTCAGAAATCAGCTCAATGCAATTGAAGAATCCATAGACTCTAACCACTTCTGGGAAAATTGGAAAACACTAAACAAACAACAACAAGAAGAATTATCTATCCAAAATGGAGATGTATGGGTAAACCACTTCTCCAATATTTTTGGCTCTATAACAAAGAATAAAGAGCAAAAACATATACATGATCAAATACAAATCTTAGAATCAACTATTAAAGACTCCCAGAACCACCTGGATTCTCCAATTACATTGAATGAGCTACAGGACAAAATAAAAACCCTCCAACCCAAAAAGGCCTGTGGTGTTGATGGTATCCTTAATGAAATGATCAAATATACAGACAACAAATTCCAATTGGCTATACTAAAACTCTTTAACATCATCCTTAGCTCTGGCATCTTCCCCAATATTTGGAACCAAGGACTGATCACCCCAATCCACAAAAGTGGAGACAAATTTGACCCCAATAACTACCGTGGGATATGCGTCAACAGTAACCTTGGGAAAATCCTCTGCATTATCATTAACAGCAGACTCGTACATTTCCTCAGTGAAAACAATGTACTGAGCAAATGTCAAATAGGCTTTTTACCAAATTACCGTACAACAGACCATGTATTCACCCTGCACACCCTAATTGACAACCAAACAAACGAAAACAAAGGCAAAGTCTTCTCATGTTTTGTTGATTTTAAAAACGACTTCGACTCAATTTGGCATGAGGGTCTGCTATACAAACTGATGGAAAGTGGTGTTGGGGGTAAAACATACGACATTATAAAATCCATGTATGATTTTAAAAATGCCTTCGACTCCTTCCCCTCTACTAACATGTTTCCTTCCCCTCTATACTAACATGTTTCCTTTCCCTCTATACTAACATGTTTCCTTCCCCTCTATATTAACATGTTTCCTTCCCCTCTATACTAACATGTTTCCTTCCCCTCTATATTAACATGTTTCCTTCCCCTCTATACTAACATGTTTCCTTCCCCTCTATACTAACATGTTTCCTTCCCCTCTATATTAACATGTTTCCTTCCCCTCTATACTAACATGTTTCCTTCCCCTCTATACTAACATGTTCTGTTTCCTTCCCCTCTATACTAACATGTTTCCTTCCCCTCTATATTAACATGTTTCCTTCCACTCCATACTAACATGTTTCCTTCCCCTCTATACTAACATGTTTCCTTCCCCTCTATACTAACATGTTTCCTTCCCCTCTATATTAACATGTTCTGTTTCCTTCCCCTCTATACTAACATGTTTCCTTCCCCTCTATACTAACATGTTTCCTTCCCCTCTATACTAACATGTTTCCTTCCCCTCTATACTAACATGTTTCCTTCCCCTCTATACTAACATGTTCTGTTTCCTTCCCCTCTATACTAACATGTTTCCTTCCCCTCTATATTAACATGTTCTGTTTCCTTCCCCTCTATACTAACATGTTTCCTTCCCCTCTATACTAACATGTTTCCTTCCCCTCTATACTAACATGTTTCCTTCCCCTCTATACTAACATGTTTCCTTCCCCTCTATACTAACATGTTCTGTTTCCTTCCCCTCTATACTAACATGTTTCCTTCCCCTCTATACTAACATGTTTCCTTCCCCTCTATACTAACGTGTTCTGTTTCCTTCCCCTCTATACTAACATGTTTCCTTCCCCTCTATACTAACATGTTTCCTTCCCCTCTATATTAACATGTTTCCTTCCCCTCTATACTAACATGTTTCCTTCCCCTCTATACTAACATGTTTCCTTCCCCTCTATACTAACATGTTTCCTTCCCCTCTATATTAACATGTTTCCTTCCCCTCTATACTAACATGTTTCCTTCCCCTCTATACTAACATGTTTCCTTCCCCTCTATACTAACATGTTTCCTTCCCCTCTATACTAACATGTTTCCTTCCCCTCTATACTAACATGTTTCCTTCCCCTCTATATTAACATGTTTCCTTCCCCTCTATACTAACATGTTTCCTTCCCCTCTACACTAACATGTTTCCTTCCCCTCTATACTAACATGTTTCCATCTATCCATTCTAAACCATCTGAAACACACAGCAGATGAAGCTCTTCCCACAGTTAGATATAGACTGACTACCACTACATACTGTATATATATATTGTACACTAATATTCAATCAACACCCATTCTCTCTTTCTCTCTCTCTCTCACACACACACACACCCCCCCCCCCCCCCCCCCCCCCCCCCACACACACACACACACACTGTGGGTAGTAGCCAGTCTTGGCTCTGGCCTCGTGTCTACCATACGGCTGCCCCCCCCCCCCCCCCCCCATAGTTCAGGGGCTCCGGGCTTCTCACCCTCACTCAGAGAGAGAGACCCACAAAATGAGGTGGGAACTGAGCTGCACTTCCTAACCTCCTGCCAAATGTATGACCATATTAGAGACACATACAGTGCCTTGCGAAAGTATTCGGCCCCCTTGAACTTTGCGACCTTTTGCCACATTTCAGGCTTCAAACATAAAGATATAAAACTGTATTTTTTTGTGAAGAATCAACAACAAGTGGGACACAATCATGAAGTGGAACGACATTTATTGGATATTTCAAACTTTTTTAACAAATCAAAAACTGAAAAATTGGGCGTGCAAAATTATTCAGCCCCTTTACTTTCAGTGCAGCAAACTCTCTCCAGAAGTTCAGTGAGGATCTCTGAATGATCCAATGTTGACCTAAATGACTAATGATGATAAATACAATCCACCTGTGTGTAATCAAGTCTCCGTATAAATGCACCTGCACTGTGATAGTCTCAGAGGTCCGTTAAAAGCGCAGAGAGCATCATGAAGAACAAGGAACACACCAGGCAGGTCTGAGATACTGTTGTGAAGAAGTTTAAAGCCGGATTTGGATACAAAAAGATTTCCCAAGCTTTAAACATCCCAAGGAGCACTGTGCAAGCGATAATATTGAAATGGAAGGAGTATCAGACCACTGCAAATCTACCAAGACCTGGCCGTCCCTCTAAACTTTCAGCTCATACAAGGAGAAGACTGATCAGAGATGCAGCCAAAAGACCCATGATCACTCTGGATGAACTGCAGAGATCTACAGCTGAGGTGGGAGACTCTGTCCATAGGACAACAATCAGTCGTATATTGCACAAATCTGGCCTTTATGGAAGAGTGGCAAGAAGAAAGCCATTTCTTAAAGATATCCATAAAAAGTGTTGTTTAAAGTTTGCCACAAGCCACCTGGGAGACACACCAAACATGTGGAAGAAGGTGCTCTGGTCAGATGAAACCAAAATTGAACTTTTTGGCAACAATGCAAAACGTTATGTTTGGCGTAAAAGCAACACAGCTCATCACCCTGAACACACCATCCCCACTGTCAAACATGGTGGTGGCAGCATCATGGTTTGGGCCTGCTTTTCTTCAGCAGGGACAGGGTAGATGGTTAAAATTGATGGGAAGATGGATGGAGCCAAATACAGGACCATTCTGGAAGAAAACCTGATGGAGTCTGCAAAAGACCTGAGACTGGGACGGAGATTTGTCTTCCAACAAGACAATGATCTAAAACATAAAGCAAAATCTACAATGGAATGGTTCAAAAATAAACATATCCAGGTGTTAGAATGGCCAAGTCAAAGTCCAGACCTGAATCCAATCGAGAATGTGTGGAAAGAACTGAAAACTGCTGTTCACAAATGCTCTCCATCCAACCTCACTGAGCTCGAGCTGTTTTGCAAGGAGGAATGGGAAGAAATGTCAGTCTCTCGATGTGCAAAACTGATAGAGACATACCCCAAGCGACTTACAGCTGTAATCGAAGCAAAAGGTGGCGTAACAAAGTATTAACTTAAGGGGGCTGAATAATTTTGCATGCCCAATTTTTCAGTTTTTGATTTGTTAAAAAAGTTTGAAATATCCAATAAATGTCGTTCCACTTCATGATTGTGTCCCACTTGTTGTTGATTTTTTACAAAAAAATACAGTTTTATGTCTTTATGTTTGAAGCCTGAAATGTGGCAAAAGGTCGCAAAGTTCAAGGGGGCCGAATACTTTCGCAAGGCACTGTATTTCCATCAGATTACACAGATCCACAAATAATTTGAAAACAAATCAAATTATGATAAACTCCCATATCTACCTGGTGAAATACCAGTGTGCATCACAGCAGCAAGATTTGTGACCTGTTTCCACGAGAAAAGGTCAACCAGTGAAGAACAAACACCATTGTAAATACAACCCATATTTACGTTTCACGTTTGTTTATCTATTTCACTTACTTTAGCAATGAACACATATGTTTCTGATGAGATGGAGAGAGAGAGAGAGAGAGAGAGAGAGGAGGAAGAGGCAGAGAATAGGAAGGGAAGGGAGGAAAGAAACAATGAGGAAGGAGAGAGAAAGAGACAAATGTAGGATCCTAATTTGAGTCAGTTTGCTACAGCACGAAAATAATCCTGCCGTATACGAAATGTAAATTATTATGTGGATTATAATTAATGGACATTTTTTAAGGTGTTTTTCGGGGAAATCAAATCAAGAAATTTCTATGTGGAAATTACAAACTTTTAGAAGTCTTTTTAAACCTCAAATACACTACCAGTTAAAAATGGCCTGCATTGATCAAATTAAGATCCTACATATGTACCTTACATTCACAAATACCTTAAAATATGTCACTGCTAAGGAGAGGACAACTGGTGGAACAGGTCATTATGTACCACCTGCTAAGTAAAAGACACATTCAGAATCCCAATGTTATTGTCTGAAGGTTACTGTGAAGATTATATAGATACATAGAGAAAATCACACACTGACCAAATGTTAATGTAGCAAATACTATATACACTGCTCCAAACAATAAAGGGAACACTAAAATAACACGTCCTAGATCTGAATGAATTAAATATTCTTATTAAATACTTTTTTCTTTACATAGTTGAATGTGCTGACAACAAAATCACACAAAATGTATCAAGGTCTGGATTTGGAGACACTCAAAATTAAAGTTGAAAACCACACTACAGGCTGATCCAACTTTGATGTAATGTCCTTAAAACAAGGTGAGGCTCAGTAATGTGTGTGGCCTCCACGTGCCTGCATGACCTCACTACAACGCCTGGGCATGCTCCTGAAGAGGTGGCGGATGGTCTCCTGAGGGATCTCCTCCCAGACCTGGACTAAAGCATCCGCCAACTCCTGGACAGTCTGTGGTACAACGTGGCGTTGGTGGATGGAGCGAGACATGATGTCCCAGATGTGCTCAATTGGATTCAGGTCTGGGGAACGGGCGGGCCAGTCCATAGCATCAATGCCTTCCTCTTGCAGGAACTGCTGACACACTCCAGCCACATGAGGTCTAGCATTGTCTTGCATTAGGAGGAACCCAGGGCCAACCGCACCAGCATTTGGTCTCACAAGGGGTCATCTCGGTACCTAATGGCAGTCAGGATACCTCTGGCGAGCACATGGAGGGCTGAGCGGCCCCCCAAAGAAATGCCACCCCACACCATGACTGACCCACCGCCAAACTGGATATGCTGGAGCATGTTGCAGGCAGCAGAACGTTCTCCACAGCGTCTCCAGACTCTGTCACGTCTGTCACGTGCTCAGTGTGAACCTGCTTTCATCTGTGAAGAGCACAGGGCGCCAGTGGCGAATTTGCCAATCTTGGTGTTCTCTGGCAAATGCCAAATGTCCTGCACAGTGTTGGGCTGTGAGCACAACCCCCACCTGTGGACGCCGGGCCCTCATACCACCCTCATGGAGTCTGTTTCTGACCGTTTGAGCAGACACATGCACATTTGTGGCCTGCTGGAGGTCATTTTGCAGGGCTCTGGCAGTGCTCCTCCTGCTCCTCCTTGCACAAAGGTGGAGGTAGCGGTCCTGCTGCTGGGTTGTTGCCCTCCTACGGCCTCCTCCACGTCTCCTAATGTACTGGCCTGTCTCCTGGTAGCGCCTCCATGCTCTGGACACTACGCTGACAGACACAGCAAACCTTCTTGTCACAGCTCGCATTGATGTGCCATCCTGGATGAGTTGCACTACCTGAGCCACTTGTGTGGGTTGTAGACTCCGTCTCATGCTACCACTAGAGTGAAAGCACACTGATTGACAATAAATTTCACATGCTGTTGTGCAAATGGAATAGACAACAGGTGGAAATTATAGGCAATTAGCAAGACACCCCCAATAAAGGAGTGGTTCTGCAGGTGGTGACCACAGACCACTTCTCAGTTCCTATGCTTCCTGGCTGATGTTTTGGTCACTTTTGAATGCTGCCAATTAATTATTTTAAATGAAAGTAAGGACAAGTATGGCATCACATTGTCTCTCAGTAACACAGTTACAGATCATTCGGAAAGTTTTCAGACCCCTTGACCTTTTCCACATTTCGTTACGTTACAGCCTTGTTCTGAAATAGATTAAATCATTTTTTCTATCATTGATCGACACACAATACCCCATAATGACATCACAATACCCCATAATGACATCACAATACCCCATAATGACATCACAATACCCCATAATGACAAAGCAAACAGAGGTTTTTAGAAATGTTTGCAAATGTATTACAAATAAAAAAGCTAATATCACATTTACATATATATATTCAGAAACTTTACTCAGTACTTTGTTGAAGCACGTTTGGCAGCGATTACAGTTTTGAGTCTTCTTGGGTGTGATGCTACAAACTTGGCACACCTGTGTTTGGAGAGTTTCTCCCATTCTTCTCTGCAGATCCTCTCAAGCTCTGTTAGGTTGGATGGGGAGCATCGCTCCACAGCTATTTTCAGGTCTCTCCAGAGATGTTCGATCGGATTCAAGTCTGGGCCCTGGCTGGGCCACTCAATGACATTCAGAGACTTGTCATGAAGCCACTCCTGCATTGTCTTGGCTGTGTGCTTAGGGTCGTTGTCCTGTTGGAAGGTGAAACTTCGCCCCAGTCTGAGGTCCTGAGTGCTCTGGAGCAGGTTTTCATCAAGGATCTCTCTGTACTTTGCTCCGTTCATCGTTCCCTCGATCCTGACTAATCTCCTAGTCCCTGCCACTGAAAAACATCCCCACAGTATGATGCTGCCACCACCATGCTTCACCGCAGGGATAGTGCCAGGTTTCCTCAGACATGATGCTTGTCATTCAGGCCAAAGAGTTCAATCTTGGTTTCAATCGACCAGAGAGTCCTTAGGTGCCTTTTGGCAAACTCCAAGCGGGCTGTCATGTGCCTTTTACTGAGGAGTGGATTACGTCTGGCCACTCTACCATAAAGGCCTGATTGGTGAAGTGTTGCAGAGATGGTTGTACTTCTGGAAGGTTCTCCCATCTCCACAGAGGAACTCTGGAGCTCTGTCAAAGTGACCATCAGGTTCTTGGTCACCTCCCTGACCAAGGCCCTTCTCCCCTGAATTCTCAGTTTGGCTGGGCGGCCAGCTCTAGGAAGAGTCTTGGTGGTTCTAAACTTCCTCCATTTAAGAATGATGGAGGCCACTGTGTTCTTGGGGACCTTGAATGCTGCAGACATTTTTTGGTACCCTTCCCCAGATCTATACCTTGACACAATCCTGTCTCTGAGCTCTATGGACAATTTCTTCAACCACATGTCTTGGTTTTTGCTCTGACATGCACTGCCAACTGTGGGACCTTATTTAGACAGGTGTGTGCCTTTCCAAATCATGTCCAATCAAATTAATTTTCCACAGGTGGACTCCAATCAAGTTCAGAAACATCTCAAGGATGATCAATGGAAACAGGATGCAGCTGAGCTCAATTAGCAAAGAGTCTGAATACTTATGTTATTTCTGTTCATTGTTTTTTGTAAATTTGCAAAAAAATCGAAAAAAACTGTTTTTGCTTTGTCATTATCGGGTATTGTGTGTAGTTTAATGAGGGAAAAAAAGTGTATTCATTTTAGAATAAGGCTGCAACGTAAGGAAATGTGGAAAAAGTCAAGGGGTCTGAATACTTTCTGAATGCACTGTATACACTGAGTGTACAAAACATTAGGAACACCTTCCTAATATTGAGTTGCACCCACTCTGTGTCCTCAGAACAGCCTCAGTTCATCGGGACGTGGTCTGTACAAGGTGTTGAACGCGTTCCATGGGGATGCTGGCCCGAGTTTACTCCCACAGTTGTATTAAGTTGGTTTGATGTCCTTTAGGTGGTGGACCATTCTTGATACACACAGGAAATGGTTGAGGGTGAAAAACCCAGCAGCATGGCAGTTCTTGACACAACCAGTGCACCTTCACCCTCTGAATGGCACACACACACAATCCATGTCTCAAGGCTTAAAACTCCTTCTTTAACCTGTCTCCTCCCCTTCATCTACACTGATTGAAGTGGATTTAACAGGTAACATCAATAAGGGATCATAGAATTCACCTGGTCAGTCTACGTCATGGAAACAGCAGGTGTTCATAATGTTTTGTGCAGTCAGTGTGTAAATATATAAAACACAATACCATATGAGACAAAAACACTATATATATATATATATGTGTTTTTGTCTTTTTGTCTTTTAACCCAGAAACATCTGCTTTTAGTCACCGAAGTGCATCCAATCCTACTATCCCATCTGTCTTTTCTCCTCAGAAACGGGTTGTAGTGGTCGTTGATGTGTTGCGGAGTCACTCGGCCCCTCACTTCCTTTCCATTAACACACCTGGCCTCCTGTGGGGTGTGTAGGTGTAGCGTTACCTGACTTTACCTGGATCTATCTGGTGTTACCTGGTGTTACCTGGCGTTACCTGACTTTACCTGGTGTTAGCTGGTGTTACCTGACTTTACCTGGTGTTACCTGGCGTTACCTGACTTTACCTGGTGTTACCTGGTGTTACCTGACTTTACCTGGTGTTACCTTACTTTACCTGGCGTTACCTGACTTTACCTGGTGTTACCTGACTTTACCTGGTGTTACCTGGCATTACCTGACTTTACCTGGTGTTACCTGGTGTTACCTGACTTTTCCTGGTGTTACCTGGCGTTACCTGATTTTACCTGGTGTTACCTGGTGTTACCTGACTTTACCTGGTGTTACCTGACTTTACCTGGTGTTACCTAGCGTTACCTGACTTTACCTGGTGTTACCTGACTTTACCTGGTGTTACCTGGTGTTACCTGGTGTTACCTGGCGTTACCTGACTTTACCTGGTGTTACCTGACTTTACCTGGTATTACCTGGTGTTACCTGACTTTACATGGTGTTACCTGACTTTACCTGGTGTTACCTGGCGTTACCTGGTGTTACCTGACTTTACCTGGTGTTACCTGACTTTACCTGACTTTACCTGGTGTTACCTGACTTTACCTGGTGTTACCTGGTGTTACCTGACTTTACCTGGTGTTACCTGGTGTTACCTGACTTTACATGGTGTTACCTGACTTTACCTGGTGTTACCTGACTACCTGGTGTTACCTGACTTTACCTGGTGTTACCTGACTTTACCTGGTGTGACCTGGTGTTACCTGACTTTACCTGGTGTTACCTCACTTTACCTGGTGTTACCTGGCGTTACCTGACTTTACCTGGTGTTACCTGACTTTACCTGGTGTTACCTGGTGTTACCTGACTTTACCTGGTGTTACCTGACTTTACCTGGTGTTACCTGACTTTACCTGGTGTTACCTGGTGTTACCTGACTTTTCCTGGTGTTACCTGACTTTACCTGGTGTTACCTGGTGTTACCACGCTTTACCTGGTGTTACCTGGCGTTACCTGGTGTTACCTGGCGTTACCTGGCTTTACCTGGCCTTACCTGGCGTTACCTGGCTTTACCTGGCGTTACCTGGCGTTACTTGGTGTTACCTGGCGTTACCTGGCGTTACCTGGCTTTTCCTGGCATTACCTGGCATTTACCTGGTGTTACCTGGCGTTACTTGGTGTTACCTGGTGTTACCTGGCGTTACTTGGTGTTACCTGGCGTTACCTGGTGTTACCTGGCGTTACCTGGTGTTACCTGGCGTTACTTGGTGTTACCTGGCGTTACCTGGCTTAACCTGGTGTTACCTGGCGTTACTTGGCGTTACCTGGCGTCTGTGTTACCTGGCGTTACTTGGTGTTACCTGGCGTTACCTGGCTTTACCTGGCGTTTAGAGAGAGGGGGAAGAGAGAGGGGGAGACAGGGAGAGAAAGGGGGAAGAGAGGGGGAGGACAAAATCAGAGGTAGTAGCAGAGAAAAGGAACTGTAAACCAAATAAACCAGGGAACCTGCAGAGACTAGCAAAGCTCTGTAACTGGAGAGAGAAAGGGAGAGAGAGAGGCAGAGAGAGAGAGAGGGGGGGAGAGAGAGAGAGAAAGAGAGAGGGGGGGGGGGAGAGAGAGAGAGACAGAGAGAGGGAAGGAGAGAGAGAGAGAGAGAGAGGGAGAGAGAGAGAGGGAGAGAGAGAGTGAGAGAGAGATAGAGAGAGAGGGAGAGAGAGAGACTGTTTTGACAGCTTGGAGCCATCGAGCAGAGGCAGCAGAAGGCAGGCTCTGTGTGTGTGGCGCGAGGTGAGTCTGGTCAACCCCTCGGAGGCGTCAGATCCCTGACAGCTTGGGCCTCCCAGCCTGCCCCTGGGCCCTGTCAGGTCACATGACACCAGTCAAACACTGTCACAACCTCCCAGAGGAGAGCTGGCTGACCCCGATATGCACACACAGACGAACAAACGCACGCATACACACAGGAAACTGGCCAGGACTTCTGTTAAAATACCCCTTCTGTTTATCTTTTGGACCTTGTTGTGTCTCCAAAGGCCCCTCACTATGCTGTGGCCGGACCGTGTCTCATCAACCCTTCACAGACACTGTGATGTGATGAGGACCCTTCTGCAGGGTGGCCATCAAACCCCTATGGACCGCCTTGTGTCCAGCCTCAGTCCATGTTGTGTCCACTGGTTTAAAGGGCGACAGGCCGGATCAATAGGATGGGATCAATAGGAGGTGACAGGAGGTCCTCTGGGACCACTGGACTGTCCACACACCTGGTCCTGGCAGAGAGACTGGCTACTAGCTGACACTCACTGTCTGTCTCTCCCTGTCTCCTGTCTGTCTCTCCCTTTTCTCCTGTCTGCCTCTCCTTTTCTCCTGTCTGTCTCTCCCTTTCTCCTGTCTGTCTCTCCCTTTTCTCCTGTCTGTCTCTCCCTTTCTCCTGTCTGTCTCTCCCTTTCTCCTGTCTGTCTCTCCCTTTCTCCTGTCTGCCTCTCCCTGTCTCCTGTCTGTCTCTCCCTTTCTCCTGTCTGCCTCTCCCTGTCTCCTGTCTGTCTGCCTCTCCCTTTCTCCTGTCTCCTGTCTGCCTCTCCCTTTCTCCTGTCTGTCTGTCTGCCTCTCCCTTTCTCCTGTCTGTCTGTCTGCCTCTCCCTTTCTCCTGTCTGTCTGTCTGTCTGTCTGTCTGTCTGTCTGTCTGTCTGTCTGTCTGTCTGTCTGTCTGTCTGTCCGTCCGTCTGTCCGTCTGTCTTTACCTCGTCCTCTGTTTCTCTCTAGCTCTCCCTCTGTCCGTCTGTCTGTCCGTCTGTCTTTACCTCTCCCTCTGTCTCTCTCTAGCTCTCCCTCTGTCCGTCCGTCCGTCTGTCCGTCTGTCTTTACCTCTCCCTCTGTCTCTCTCTAGCTCTCCCTCATCACAGACAAGCAGTGTGCAGGTAATACAGACAGTCCATGCTAAGTCGTCCTCTCTCCTCTCGTTGTAAAACAGTCCTTTCTCCTGTCTGTCTCTCCCTTTCTCCTGTCTGTCTCTCCTTTTCTCCTGTCTGTCTCTCCCTTTCTCCTGTCTGTCTCTCCCTTTCTCCTGTCTGTCTCTCCCTGTTTCCTGTCTGTCTGTCTGTCTCTCCCTTTCTCCTGTCTCCTCTCCCTTTCTCCTGTCTGTCTGTCTGCCTCTCCCTTTCTCCTGTCTGTCTGTCTGCCTCTCCCTGTCTCCTGTCTGTCTGCCTCTCCCTGTCTCCTGTCTGTCTGCCTCTCCCTTTCTCCTGTCTCCTGTCTGCCTCTCCCTTTCTCCTGTCTGTCTGTCTGCCTCTCCCTGTCTCCTTTCTGCCTCTCCCTGTCTCCTGTCTGCCTCTCCCTGTCTCCTGTCTGTCTCTCCCTTTCTCCTGTCTGTCTCTCCCTTTCTCCTGTCTGCCTCTCCCTGTCTCCTGTCTGTCTGTCTCTCCCTTTCTCCTGTCTGCCTCTCCCTTTCTCCTGTCTGCCTCTCCCTTTCTCCTGTCTGTCTGTCTGCCTCTCCCTTTCTCCTGTCTGTCTGTCTGCCTCTCCCTGTCTCCTGTTTGTCTGCCTCTCCCTTTCTCCTGTCTCCTGTCTGCCTCTCCCTTTCTCCTGTCTGTCTGTCTGCCTCTCCCTGTCTCCTGTCTGCCTCTCCCTGTCTCCTGTCTGTCTCTCCCTTTCTCCTGTCTGTCTCTCCCTTTCTCCTGTCTGCCTCTTCCTGTCTGTCTCTCCCTTTCTCCTGTCTGCCTCTCCCTGTCTCCTGTCTGTCTCTCCCTTTCTCCTGTCTGCCTCTCCCTGTCTCCTGTCTGTCTCTCCCTTTCTCCTGTCTGCCTCTCCCTGTCTCCTGTCTGTCTGCCTCTCCCTTTCTCCTGTCTCCTGTCTGCCTCTCCCTTTCTCCTGTCTGTCTGTCTGCCTCTCCCTTTCTCCTGTCTGTCTGTCTGCCTCTCCCTTTCTCCTGTCTGTCTGTCTGTCTGTCTGTCTGTCTGTCTGTCTGTCTGTCTGTCTGTCTGTCTGTCTGTCTGTCTGTCCGTCCGTCTGTCTGTCTGTCTTTACCTCGTCCTCTGTCTCTCTCTAGCTCTCCCTCTGTCCGTCCGTCTGTCCGTCTGTCTTTACCTCTCCCTCTGTCTCTCTCTAGCTCTCCCTCATCACAGACAAGCAGTGTGCAGGTAATACAGACAGTCCATGCTAAGTCGTCCTCTCTCCTCTCGTTGTAAAACAGACATTCAGAGCCCTACTATTATCCTCCTGTCTGACTCTGACCTGACCGCTGTCTATTAGAAGGCTGTAGAGCAGATGGGAGGAGGGGACCAGGACACTTACACTGCTGTACTATTAGATGACTAGCAGGCTACAGGTAATAACAGTGTTGTGGTGTACATCTAGTAAAACAAGGCACAGTAAAGAAGAAACAATGAGCATATAACGGTGCATTCAGAAAGTATTCAGACCCCTTCCCCTTTTTACACATTTTGTTACGTTACAGCCTTATTCTACAACGAATTCAATGTATTATTTTCCTCATTAATCTACACACGATACCCCATAATGACATCACAATACCCTATGACATCACGATACCCCATAATGACATCACAATACCCTATGACATCACGATACCCCATAATGACATCACAATACCCTATGACATCACGATACCCCATAATGACATCACAATACCCCATAATGACATCACAATACCCCATAATGACATCACAATACCCCATAATGACATCACAATACCCCATAATGACATCACATTACCCCATAATGACAAAGTGAAAACAGGTTTGATATTTTTTGAACATTTATTACAAATAAACAACAGAAATATCTTATTTACATAACAATTCAGACCCTTTGTTATGAGACTAAGAGACATTGAGCTCAGGTGCATCCTGTTTCCATTGATCATCCTTGAGATGTTTCTACAACTAGATCGGAGTCCACCTGTGGTAAATTCATTTGATTGGACATGATTTGGAAAGGCACACACCTGTCTATATAAAGGTCCCACAGTTGACAGTGCATGTCAGAGCCAAAACCAAGCCATGAGGTCGAAGGAATCGTCCGTAGAGCTCCGAGACAGGATTTTGTCGAGGCACAGATCTGGGGAAGGGTACCAAAAAATGTCTGTAGCATTAAATGTCCCCAAGAACACAGGGACCTCCATCATTCTTAAATGGAGGAAGTTTGGAACCACCAAGATTCTTCCTAGAGCTGGCCGCCCGGCCAAACTGAGCAATCGGGGAGAAGGGCCTTGGTCAGGGAGGTGATCTAGAACCTGATGGTCACTTTGACAGAGTTCCAGAGTTCCTCAGTGGAGATGGGAGAACCTTCCAGAAGGACAACCATCTCTGCAGCACTCCAGCAAATCAGGCCAGCATGGTAGAGTGGCCATTCCTCAGTAAAAGGCTCATGACAGCCCGTTTGGAGTTTGCCAAAAGGCACCTAAAGACTCTCAGACCATGAGAAACAAGATTCTCTGGTCTGATGAAACCAAGATTGAACTCTTTGGCCTGAATTCCAAGCATCATGTCTGGAGGAAACCTGGCACCATCCCTACGGTGAAGCATGGTGGTGGCAGCATCATGCTGTGGGGATGTTTTTCTGCGGCAGGGACTGAGAGACTAGTCCGGATCGAGGGCAAAGATGAATGTAGCAAAGTACAGAGACATCCTTGATGAAAACCTGCTCCAGAGCCCTCTGGACCTCAGACTGGGGTGAAGGTTCACCTTCCAACAGGATAATGACCATAAGCACACAGCCAAGACAATGCAGGAGTGGCTTCGTGACAAGTCTCTGAATGTCATTGAGTGTCCCAGCCAGAGCCTGGACTTGAACCCGATCGAACATCTCTGGAGAGACCTTAAAATAGCTGTGCAGCGACGCTCTCCATCCAACCTGACAGAGCTTGAGAGGATCTGAAGAGAAGAATGGGAGAAACTCCCCAAATACAGGCGTGCCAAGTTTGTAGCATCATACCGAAGAAGACTCAAGGCTGCAATCGCTGCCAAACGTGCTTCAACAAAGTACTGAGTAAAGTTTCTGAATATATATATGTAAATCTGATATGAGTTTTTTATTTGTAATAAATTTGCAAACATTTTAAAAAAAACTGTTTTTGCTTTGTCATTATGGGGTATTGTGATGTCATTATGGGGTATTGTGATGTCATTATGGGGTATTGTGATGTCATTATGGGGTATTGTGATGTCATTATGGGCTATTGTGTGTCGATTAATAATAAAAGGCTGTGACGTAACGAAGTGTGGAAAAGGTCAAGGGGTCAGAAAACTTTCCGAATGCTCTGTAACCGTGTTACTGAGAGACAATGTGTAACCGTGTTACTGAGAGACAATGTGTAACTGTGTTACTGAGAGACAATGTGTAACTGTGTTACTGAGAGACAATGTGTAACTGTGTTACTGAGAGAAAATGTGTAACTGTGTTACTGAGAGACAATGTCTAATTGTGTTACTGAGAGACAATGTCTAACTGTGTTACTGAGAGACAATGTGTAACCGTGTTACTGAGAGACAATGTGTAACCGTGTTACTGAGAGACAATGTGTAACCGTGTTACTGAGAGACAATGTGTAACCGTGTTACTGAGAGATAATGTGTAACTGTGTTACTGAGAGACAATGTGTAACTGTGTTACTGAGAGACAATGTCTAACTGTGTTACTGAGAGACAATGTGTAACTGTGTTACTGAGAGACAATGTCTAACTGTGTTACTGAGAGACAATGTCTAACTGTGTTACTGAGAGACAATGTCTAACTGTGTTACTGAGAGACAATGTGTAACTGTGTTACTGAGAGACAATGTGTAACCGTGTTACTGAGAGACAATGTGTAACTGTGTTATTGGCTGGACAATGTGATGCCATACTTGTCCTTTCTTTCATTTAAAAATGATTTATACAGCAAAATACACATTTCAAACTAAATATTAATTTTTTTACTCAGTACATATACGGTACATACAGTGCCTTGCGAAAGTATTCGGCCCGCTTGAACTTTGCGACCTTTTGCCACATTTCAGGCTTCAAACATAAAGATATAAAACTGTATTTTTTTGTGAAGAATCAACAACAAGTGGGACACAATCATGAAGTGGAACGACATTTATTGGATATTTCAAACTTTTTTAACAAATCAAAAACTGAAAAATTGGGCGTGCAAAATTATTCAGCCCCTTTACTTTCAGTGCAGCAAACTCTCTCCAGAAGTTCAGTGAGGATCTCTGAATGATCCAATGTTGACCTAAATGACTAATGATGATAAATACAATCCACCTGTGTGTAATCAAGTCTCCGTATAAATGCACCTGCACTGTGATAGTCTCAGAGGTCCGTTAAAAGCGCAGAGAGCATCATGAAGAATAAGGAACACACCAGGCAGGTCCGAGATACTGTTGTGAAGAAGTTTAAAGCCGGATTTGGATACAAAAAGATTTCCCAAGCTTTAAACATCCCAAGAATAATATTGAAATGGAAGGAGTATCAGACCACTGCAAATCTACCAAGACCTGGCCGTCCCTCTAAACTTTCAGCTCATACAAGGAGAAGACTGATCAGAGATGCAGCCAAGAGGCCCATGATCACTCTGGATGAACTGCAGAGATCTACAGCTGAGGTGGGAGACTCTGTCCATAGGACAACAATCAGTCGAATATTGCACAAATCTGGCCTTTATGGAAGAGTGGCAAGAAGAAAGCCATTTCTTAAAGATATCCATAAAAAGTGTTGTTTAAAGTTTGCCACAAGCCACCTGGGAGACACACCAAACATGTAGAAGAAGGTGCTCTGGTCAGATGAAACCAAAATTGAACTTTTTGGCAACAATGCAAAACGTTATGTTTGGCGTAAAAGCAACACAGCTGAACACACCATCCCCACTGTCAAACATGGTGGTGGCAGCATCATGGTTTGGGCCTGCTTTTCTTCAGCAGGGACAGGGAAGATGGTTAAAATTGATGGGAAGATGGATGGAGCCAACTACAGGACCATTCTGGAAGAAAACCTGATGGAGTCTGCAAAAGACCTGAGACTGGGACGGAGATTTGTCTTCCAACAAGACAATGATCCAAAACATAAAGCAAAATCTACAATGGAATGGTTCAAAAATAAACATATCCAGGTGTTAGAATGGCCAAGTCAAAGTCCAGACCTGAATCCAATCGAGAATCTGTGGAAAGAACTGAAAACTGCTGTTCACAAATGCTCTCCATCCAACCTCACTGAGCTCGAGCTGTTTTGCAAGGAGGAATGGGAAAAAATGTCAGTCTCTCGATGTGCAAAACTGATAGAGACATACCCCAAGCGACTTACAGCTGTAATCGCAGCAAAAGGTGGCGCTACAAAGTATTAACTTAAGGGGGCTGAATAATTTTGCACGCCCAATTTTTCAGTTTTTGATTTGTTAAAAAAGTTTGAAATATCCAATAAATGTCGTTCCACTTCATGATTGTGTCCCACTTGTTGTTGATTTTTCACAAAAAAATACAGTTTTATATCTTTATGTTTGAAGCCTGAAATGTGGCAAAAGGTCGCAAAGTTCAAGGGGGCCGAATACTTTCGCAAGGCACTGTATATATTGTTTTTGTTACACGTCTAGTAATCTTTGTTTTAACCTTCTGACAATAACATTGGCTCCGTGTGTGATTTCTCTATGTGTCTACAGTATATGAACAGGGCAGGGTAGCCTGGTGGTTAGAGGGCAGGGTAGGGTACCCTGGTGGTTAGAGGGCAGGGTAGGGTACCCTGGTGGTTAGAGGGCAGGGTAGGGTAGCCTGGTGGTTAGAGGGCAGGGTAGGGTAGCCTGGTGGTTAAAGGGCAGGGTAGGGTACCCTGGTGGTTAGAGGGCAGGGTAGGGTAGCCTGGTGGTTAGAGCTTTGGACTAGTAACCGAAAGGTTTCATGTTCAAATCCCCGAGCTGACAAGGTACAAATCTGTCGTTCTGCCCCTGAACAGGAAGTTAACCCACTGTTCCTAGGCCGTCATTGAAAATAAGAATTTGTTCTTAACTGACTTGCCTAGTTAAATAAAGGATAAATAAATAAAACATGATCTTTTTCAGTGACCTTCCTGACATACAGGGCCCTCAGAAAGTATTCACCCCTAGACTTTCTCTACATTTTTTGGGGGTCACAGCCTGAATTAAAAAATGGATTAAGTGTAGATGTTGTGTCGCCGGCCTGCACACGATACCCCATAATGTCAAAGATGAAACATGTTTTTAGACATTTTTACAAATTAATTTAAAAAAATAAAAATCTGAAATGCCTCTAGTCAATAAGTATTTAACTCTTTTGTTATGGCAAGCCTAAATAAGTTCAGGAGTAAAAAAAAATATGCTTAACAACGCACATAATAAGTTGCATTGACTCACTCTGTGTGCAATAATAGTGTTTAACATGATGTTTGAATGACTACCTCATCTCTGTTCTCCACACATACAATTATCTGTGAGGTCCCTCAGTTGAGCAGTGAATTTTAAACACAGATTCAACCACAAAGACCAGGGAGGTTTTCCATTGGAACACAAAGAAGGGCACCTATTGGTAGATGGGTAAAAGAAAACATACAAAAAACAGACAATGGATATCCCTTTGAGCATTTTGAAGTTATTAATTACACTTTGGATGGTGTATCAATACACCCAGTCACTACAAAGATACAGGTGTCCTTCCTAACTCAGTTGCCAGGGAGGAAGGAAACCGCTCAGAGGTTTCACCATGATGTCAATGGTGATTTTAAAACTGATGATGGCTCAACAACATTGTAGTTACTCCATAATACTAACCTAAATGACAGAGAGAAAAGAAGGAAGCCTGTACAGAATAAGAAATATTCCAAAACATGCATCCTGTTTGCAATAAGGCACAAAATGAAAACTGTAAAAAAAAAATGTGGCACTGAAATTACCTTTATGTCCTGAATACAAAGTGTTATATTTGGGTCAAATCCAACACATCACTGAGTACCACTCTTCATATTTTCAAGGATGGTGGTGGCTGCATCATGTTATGGGTATACTTGTCATCGACAAGGACTAGGGAGGATTCGGGAGGATTAAAAATAAACGGAATAGAGCTCAGCACAGGAGTAAAACCTGGTTCAGACTTCTTAACCAACAAACACTGGGAGACAAATTCACCTTTCAGAAAAACGACATTGAATGTTCCTGAGTCGCCTGGTTACAGTTTTGACTTAAATCGTCTTGAAACTCTATGGCCAGACTTTTGAAAATAATAATTGCCAAATATTGTACAATCCAGGTATGTAAAAGCTCTTAGAGACTTACACAGAAAGAGTCACAGCTGTAATCGCTGCCAAATGTGATTCTAACACGTATTGACTCAGGGGGTGTGAATACTTATGTCAATTAGATTTTGGAAATTAATTTTCAAAACATTTGCAAAAATGTTTTTAAAAAACAACATGTTTTCACCTTGTTATTGTGGGGTATTGTGTGTAGATGGGTGAGATTTAATATATATATATATATATATATATATATATATATCCATTTTGAATTCAATATGTAACAACAAACCGTAGTGTAAGTCAAGGGGTATGAATACTTTCTGAAGGCCCTCTCCATATTATCTGAGACTGTAAATGTCACCAACGTGTGAACATGGCTAAATACAAATCTCATCTGGATATCATTACCAGAGCCTGGAAATCCTACTCGTAATATCCCAGCCCAGCCCTGTCTGACTGAGGATTGAAACCTAGACTGGGAGGGGGCTCAGCTCTGAGACATAGTATGAACTGGTTTCCAGAGCAACATTAAACCAATAGTGTTTTGTTAGTCAAAGACTAGACGTTATCTGTGTCTAGGATACTCCGCCCAATAACACTGTAACTGCTGGGGGGGGGGGGGGGGTCAACTCTAAAGGCTGGTTTCCCAGATACAGATTCATCCTAGTTCTGGACTAAAAAAGGTATTTCTTCATTGACAATTGAATTCTCCATTAGACCAGGACAAGGCTTAATCTGTGCCTGGGAAACCAGCCCAATGACACAGTGTCTGTATTCCCAGACACCAATTAAGCCTATATTCCTGAACTAAAAAGATATTTAAAGAGAGATTCTTAAATGTAGCATGCGTTTTAGTTCAGGACCAGGCTTAATCTGTGTCCTGGGAAACCAGCCCAATAACACAGTAACTGAACCTCTTTATCTCTGGTACAGGCAGCAGGTTTGTGTGTCTATATCTCTGGTACAGGCAGCAGGTTTGTGTGTCTACATCTCTGGTACAGGCAGCAGGTTTGTGTGTCTACATCTCTGGTACAGGCAGCAGGTTTGTGTGTCTATATCTCTGGTACAGGCAGCAGGTTTGTGTGTCTACATCTCTGGTACAGGCAGCAGGTTTGTGTGTCTATATCTCTGGTACAGGCAGCAGGTTTGTGTGTCTACATCTCTGGTACAGGCAGCAGGTTTGTGTGTCTATATCTCTGGTACAGGCAGCAGGTTTGTGTGTCTATATCTCTGGAACAGGCAGCAGGTTTCTATAGTGAGGTGCAGTAGACAGCAGGTTTCTATAGTGAGGTGCAGTAGACAGCAGGTTTCTATAGTGAGGTGCAGTAGACAGCAGGTTTCTATAGTGAGGTGCAGTAGACAGCAGGTTTCTATAGTGAGGTGCAGTAGACAGCAGGTTTCTATAGTGAGGTGCAGTAGACAGCAGGTTTCTATAGTGAGGTGCAGTAGACAGCAGGTTTCTATAGTGAGGTGCAGTAGACAGCAGGTTTCTATAGTGAGGTGCAGTAGACAGCAGGTTTCTATAGTGAGGTGCAGTAGACAGCAGGTTTCTATAGTGAGGTGCGGTAGACAGCAGGTTTCTATAGTGAGGTGCAGTAGACAGCAGGTTTCTATAGTGAGGTGCAGTAGACAGCAGGTTTCTATAGTGAGGTGCAGTAGACAGCAGGTTTCTATAGTGAGGTGCAGTAGACAGCAGGTTTCTATAGTGAGGTGCAGTAGACAGCAGGTTTCTATAGTGAGGTGCAGTAGACAGCAGGTTTCTATAGTGAGGTGCAGTAGACAGCAGGTTTCTATAGTGAGGTGCAGTAGACAGCAGGTTTCTATAGTGAGGTGCGGTAGACAGCAGGTTTCTATAGTGAGGTGCAGTAGACAGCAGGTTTCTATAGTGAGGTGCAGTAGACAGCAGGTTTCTATAGTGAGGTGCAGTAGACAGGTTTCTATAGTGAGGTGCAGTAGACAGCAGGTTTCTATAGTGAGGTGCAGTAGACAGCAGGTTTCTATAGTGAGGTGCAGTAGACAGCAGGTTTCTATAGTGAGGTGCAGTAGACAGCAGGTTTCTATAGTGAGGTGCAGTAGACAGCAGGTTTCTATAGTGAGGTGCAGTAGACAGCAGGTTTCTATAGTGAGGTGCAGTAGACAGCAGGTTTCTATAGTGAGGTGCAGTAGACAGCAGGTTTCTATAGTGAGGTGCAGTAGACAGGTTTCTATAGTGAGGTGCAGTAGACAGCAGGTTTCTATAGTGAGGTGCAGTAGACAGGTTTCTATAGTGAGGTGCAGTAGACAGGTTTCTATAGTGAGGTGCAGTAGACAGCAGGTTTCTATAGTGAGGTGCAGTAGACAGCAGGTTTCTATAGTGAGGTGCAGTAGACAGCAGGTTTCTATAGTGAGGTGCAGTAGACAGCAGGTTTCTATAGTGAGCTGCAGTAGACAGCAGGTTTCTATAGTGAGGTGCAGTAGACAGCAGGTTTCTATAGTGAGGTGCAGTAGACAGCAGGTTTCTATAGTGAGGTGCAGTAGACAGCAGTTTTCTATAGTGAGGTGCAGTAGACAGCAGGTTTCTATAGTGAGGTGCAGTAGACAGCAGGTTTCTATAGTGAGGTGCAGTAGACAGCAGGTTTCTATAGTGAGGTGCAGTAGACAGCAGGTTTCTATAGTGAGGTGCAGTAGACAGCAGGTTTCTATAGTGAGGTGCAGTAGGCAGCAGGTTTCTATAGTGAGGTGCAGTAGACAGCAGGTTTCTATAGTGAGGTGCGGTAGACAGCAGGTTTCTATAGTGAGGTGCGGTATACAGCAGGTTTCTATAGTGAGGTGCAGTAGACAGCAGGTTTCTATAGTGAGCTGCAGTAGACAGCAGGTTTCTATAGTGAGGTGCAGTAGACAGCAGGTTTCTATAGTGAGGTGCAGTAGACAGCAGGTTTCTATAGTGAGGTGCAGTAGACAGCAGGTTTCTATAGTGAGGTGCAGTAGACAGCAGGTTTCTATAGTGAGGTGCAGTAGACAGCAGGTTTCTATAGTGAGGTGCAGTAGACAGCAGGTTTCTATAGTGAGGTGCAGTAGACAGCAGGTTTCTATAGTGAGCTGCAGTAGACAGCAGGTTTCTATAGTGAGGTGCAGTAGACAGCAGGTTTCTATAGTGAGGTGCGGTAGACAGCAGGTTTCTATAGTGAGGTGCGGTAGACAGCAGGTTTCTATAGTGAGGTGCAGTAGACAGCAGGTTTCTATAGTGAGGTGCAGTAGACAGCAGGTTTCTATAGTGAGGTGCAGTAGACAGCAGGTTTCTATAGTGAGGTGCAGTAGACAGCAGGTTTCTATAGTGAGGTGCAGTAGACAGCAGGTTTCTATAGTGAGGTGCAGTAGACAGCAGGTTTCTATAGTGAGGTGCAGTAGACAGCAGGTTTCTATAGTGAGGTGCAGTAGACAGCAGGTTTCTATAGTGAGGTGCAGTAGACAGCAGGTTTCTATAGTGAGGTGCAGTAGACAGCAGGTTTCTATAGTGAGGTGCAGTAGACAGCAGGTTTCTATAGTGAGGTGCAGTAGACAGCAGGTTTCTATAGTGAGGTGCAGTAGACAGCAGGTTTCTATAGTGAGGTGCAGTAGACAGCAGGTTTCTATAGTGAGGTGCAGTAGACAGCAGGTTTCTATAGTGAGGTGCAGTAGACAGCAGGTTTCTATAGTGAGGTGCGGTAGACAGCAGGTTTCTATAGTGAGGTGCAGTAGACAGCAGGTTTCTATAGTGAGGTGCAGTAGACAGCAGGTTTCTATAGTGAGGTGCAGTAGACAGGTTTCTATAGTGAGGTGCAGTAGACAGCAGGTTTCTATAGTGAGGTGCAGTAGACAGCAGGTTTCTATAGTGAGCTGCAGTAGACAGCAGGTTTCTATAGTGAGGTGCAGTAGACAGCAGGTTTCTATAGTGAGGTGCAGTAGACAGCAGGTTTCTATAGTGAGGTGCAGTAGACAGCAGGTTTCTATAGTGAGGTGCAGTAGACAGCAGGTTTCTATAGTGAGGTGCAGTAGACAGCAGGTTTCTATAGTGAGGTGCAGTAGACAGCAGGTTTCTATAGTGAGGTGCAGTAGACAGCAGGTTTCTATAGTGAGGTGCAGTAGACAGCAGGTTTCTATAGTGAGGTGCAGTAGACAGCAGGTTTCTATAGTGAGGTGCAGTAGACAGCAGGTTTCTATAGTGAGGTGCAGTAGACAGCAGGTTTCTATAGTGAGGTGCAGTAGACAGCAGGTTTCTATAGTGAGGTGCGGTAGACAGCAGGTTTCTATAGTGAGGTGCGGTAGACAGCAGGTTTCTATAGTGAGGTGCAGTAGACAGCAGGTTTCTATAGTGAGGTGCAGTAGACAGCAGGTTTCTATAGTGAGGTGCAGTAGACAGCAGGTTTCTATAGTGAGGTGCAGTAGACAGCAGGTTTCTATAGTGAGGTGCAGTAGACAGCAGGTTTCTATAGTGAGGTGCAGTAGACAGCAGGTTTCTATAGTGAGGTGCAGTAGACAGCAGGTTTCTATAGTGAGGTGCAGTAGACAGCAGGTTTCTATAGTGAGGTGCAGTAGACAGCAGGTTTCTATAGTGAGGTGCAGTAGACAGCAGGTTTCTATAGTGAGGTGCAGTAGACAGCAGGTTTCTATAGTGAGGTGCAGTAGACAGCAGGTTTCTATAGTGAGGTGCAGTAGACAGCAGGTTTCTATAGTGAGGTGCAGTAGACAGCAGGTTTCTATAGTGAGGTGCAGTAGACAGCAGGTTTCTATAGTGAGGTGCAGTAGACAGCAGGTTTCTATAGTGAGGTGCGGTAGACAGCAGGTTTCTATAGTGAGGTGCAGTAGACAGCAGGTTTCTATAGTGAGGTGCAGTAGACAGCAGGTTTCTATAGTGAGGTGCAGTAGACAGGTTTCTATAGTGAGGTGCAGTAGACAGCAGGTTTCTATAGTGAGGTGCAGTAGACAGCAGGTTTCTATAGTGAGGTGCAGTAGACAGCAGGTTTCTATAGTGAGGTGCAGTAGACAGCAGGTTTCTATAGTGAGGTGCAGTAGACAGCAGGTTTCTATAGTGAGGTGCAGTAGACAGCAGGTTTCTATAGTGAGGTGCAGTAGACAGCAGGTTTCTATAGTGAGGTGCAGTAGACAGCAGGTTTCTATAGTGAGGTGCAGTAGACAGGTTTCTATAGTGAGGTGCAGTAGACAGCAGGTTTCTATAGTGAGGTGCAGTAGACAGGTTTCTATAGTGAGGTGCAGTAGACAGGTTTCTATAGTGAGGTGCAGTAGACAGCAGGTTTCTATAGTGAGGTGCAGTAGACAGCAGGTTTCTATAGTGAGGTGCAGTAGACAGCAGGTTTCTATAGTGAGGTGCAGTAGACAGCAGGTTTCTATAGTGAGGTGCAGTAGACAGCAGGTTTCTATAGTGAGGTGCAGTAGACAGCAGGTTTCTATAGTGAGGTGCAGTAGACAGCAGGTTTCTATAGTGAGGTGCGGTAGACAGCAGGTTTCTATAGTGAGGTGCGGTAGACAGCAGGTTTCTATAGTGAGGTGCAGTAGACAGCAGGTTTCTATAGTGAGGTGCAGTAGACAGCAGGTTTCTATAGTGAGGTGCAGTAGACAGCAGGTTTCTATAGTGAGGTGCAGTAGACAGCAGGTTTCTATAGTGAGGTGCAGTAGACAGCAGGTTTCTATAGTGAGGTGCAGTAGACAGCAGGTTTCTATAGTGAGGTGCAGTAGACAGCAGGTTTCTATAGTGAGGTGCAGTAGACAGCAGGTTTCTATAGTGAGGTGCAGTAGACAGCAGGTTTCTATAGTGAGGTGCAGTAGACAGCAGGTTTCTATAGTGAGGTGCAGTAGACAGCAGGTTTCTATAGTGAGGTGCAGTAGACAGCAGGTTTCTATAGTGAGGTGCAGTAGACAGCAGGTTTCTATAGTGAGGTGCAGTAGACAGCAGGTTTCTATAGTGAGGTGCAGTAGACAGCAGGTTTCTATAGTGAGGTGCAGTAGACAGCAGGTTTCTATAGTGAGGTGCGGTAGACAGCAGGTTTCTATAGTGAGGTGCAGTAGACAGCAGGTTTCTATAGTGAGGTGCAGTAGACAGCAGGTTTCTATAGTGAGGTGCAGTAGACAGGTTTCTATAGTGAGGTGCAGTAGACAGCAGGTTTCTATAGTGAGGTGCAGTAGACAGCAGGTTTCTATAGTGAGGTGCAGTAGACAGCAGGTTTCTATAGTGAGGTGCAGTAGACAGCAGGTTTCTATAGTGAGGTGCAGTAGACAGCAGGTTTCTATAGTGAGGTGCAGTAGACAGCAGGTTTCTATAGTGAGGTGCAGTAGACAGCAGGTTTCTATAGTGAGGTGCAGTAGACAGCAGGTTTCTATAGTGAGGTGCAGTAGACAGGTTTCTATAGTGAGGTGCAGTAGACAGCAGGTTTCTATAGTGAGGTGCAGTAGACAGGTTTCTATAGTGAGGTGCAGTAGACAGGTTTCTATAGTGAGGTGCAGTAGACAGCAGGTTTCTATAGTGAGGTGCAGTAGACAGCAGGTTTCTATAGTGAGGTGCAGTAGACAGCAGGTTTCTATAGTGAGGTGCAGTAGACAGCAGGTTTCTATAGTGAGCTGCAGTAGACAGCAGGTTTCTATAGTGAGGTGCAGTAGACAGCAGGTTTCTATAGTGAGGTGCAGTAGACAGCAGGTTTCTATAGTGAGGTGCAGTAGACAGCAGGTTTCTATAGTGAGGTGCAGTAGACAGCAGGTTTCTATAGTGAGGTGCAGTAGACAGCAGGTTTCTATAGTGAGGTGCAGTAGACAGCAGGTTTCTATAGTGAGGTGCAGTAGACAGCAGGTTTCTATAGTGAGGTGCAGTAGACAGCAGGTTTCTATAGTGAGGTGCAGTAGACAGCAGGTTTCTATAGTGAGGTGCAGTAGACAGCAGGTTTCTATAGTGAGGTGCAGTAGACAGCAGGTTTCTATAGTGAGGTGCAGTAGACAGCAGGTTTCTATAGTGAGCTGCAGTAGACAGCAGGTTTCTATAGTGAGGTGCAGTAGACAGCAGGTTTCTATAGTGAGGTGCAGTAGACAGCAGGTTTCTATAGTGAGGTGCAGTAGACAGCAGGTTTCTACAGTGAGGTGCAGCAGACAGCAGGTTTCTACAGTGAGGTGCGGTAGACAGCAGGTTTCTATAGTGAGGTGCGGTAGACAGCAGGTTTCTATAGTGAGGTGCGGTAGACAGCAGGTTTCTACAGTGAGGTGCAGCAGACAGCAGGTTTCTACAGTGAGGTGCGGTAGACAGCAGGTTTCTATAGTGAGGTGCAGTAGACAGCAGGTTTCTATAGTGAGGTGCGGTAGACAGCAGGTTTCTATAGTGAGGTGCAGTAGACAGCAGGTTTCTATAGTGAGGTGCAGCAGACAGCCTGTCTAACTGTCTCTTCTCTCCTCAGCCTGGATTGTAACGCGCCACACTCACTTTTAGCAGTCCAAAGTCAAATAGTGACTCACAAATTCCTCTGCTTTTCTTTTTCCAGGGATCAGACATTAGGGAGAGGCAGCGTCACCTTTCCTCCTCCCTCCTCCACTCCCTACTTCTGCTCCTGCTAGCCTAACCCAGGCCTATACAGTAAGTTACTTCTCTCTCTCTAACTACTGTCCACACACACCTCTCGTCTCAACAGTATATTCTATAAGAATCTCACCCCTCTTTCGCTAACTTCCCTCTTCACAAATAATATACATTTCAGTGGTACAGTCTGCTTCACAAATAGCCCCCTATTCCCTGTGTAGTGCCCTATGGGGCCTGGTCTAAAACAGTGCACTATAGAGGGAAAAGGGTGTAATTTGGAACGCACACACAGTTACAACACACCTCCAGCCAGATCTTTTGGTCTTTCGGGCCCCAGCCTGCAATCAAACGGCAGCCACGCCAAATGCTTTTTCCGGAGGCCAAGATTTTTTTCAGCTCCTGTAGCTCTGATAAAAGTCCTGCCACACTCAAACCCCCTATAGGCTTCTCTCACACACACACACACACACACACACACAACCCCCCGAAGGCCACTGAAAACATCAAAGCGTTTCTACTGTAAGTCAGCAACACCTTTAAACTGCAGGCGTTGTAAAGCAGAGGTGGAAAGAGGTGGAGACTTAGGGAGGAGAGAGGATGTGGAGAGAGGAGGTGGAGCGAGGGAGAGAGGAGGTGGAGAGAGGTTGAGAGGAGGTGGAAAGAGGTGGAGACTTAGGGAGGAGAGAGGATGTGGAGAGAGGAGGTGGAGAGGGGGAGAGAGGAGGTGGAGAGGAGAAGAGGAGAGAGGAGGTGGAGAGAGGGAGAGAGGAGGTGGAGAGGAGGAGAGGAGAGAGGAGGTGGAGAGAGGGAGAG
This sequence comes from Oncorhynchus mykiss, assembly GCF_013265735.2. Taxonomy (NCBI): domain Eukaryota; kingdom Metazoa; phylum Chordata; class Actinopteri; order Salmoniformes; family Salmonidae; genus Oncorhynchus; species Oncorhynchus mykiss. Next base: position 344,009 of record NC_048585.1, read on the forward strand.
AGGAGGTGGAGAGGAGAGAGGAGGTGGAGACTTAGGGAGGAGAGAGGGTGTGGAGAGAGGAGGTGGAGAGAGGGAGAGAGGAGGTGGAGAGAGGTGGAGAGGAGAGAGGAGGTGGAGACTTAGCGAGGAGAGAGGAGGTGGAGAGAGGGGGTGGAAAGGAGGAGAGGAGAGAGGAGGTGGAGAGAGGAGGTAAAGAGGGGAGAGGAGGTGGAGAGAGGTAAAGAGGAGAGAGGTAAAGAGGAGAGAGGAGATGGAGAGAGGTGGAGAGAGGTAAAGAGGAGAGAGGAGATGGAGAGAGGTGGAGAGAGGAGGTGGAGAGAGGTGGTGAGCCTTGGCTAGCATTATTGCAGATGTCCCTCTTGCTTTGTTGAGGAGAGCCAGTTCCCCTTAATGTTAGCAGTAAAAAGGCTCTGGTTCTCCCTCTCAAAGCAAAGTAAGGCTTTAAAGTAACACTGTGAACGTGACAGCTCAACTCAGCAAAAATAACTGTTTGAAACAACTTTGCTACAAACTAACTACAGTATCAAAATCAATTCAATTGAACCGTAGCAGGGACCATTTTAACTGAAGTTGGCCTACCAATTCAATTGAATGAAAAGTACTACAATAGCCATTTCAACTACAAACTGAATTCATCTGAAAAGTATATCAACAGCCATTTTGAACTAAAATACAAACATAGATCTAAATACCACAGCGGGACTTATTTCAACTGAAGTACAAACTACATTTGACTGAAAAGAATAGCAAACAGGAGCCATTTTGATTGAAGTACAATCAGACATCAACTCAAGGGGATATCTTATCAGATAGGGATCTCCAAGATAATCAACTGACCAATGTAGTCTTTCAGTCAAGGTAGACTACCAGAACATAACATCAACATTAAAATAAGACCCCTGTATTTTTTTTATTATTATTTTGCTAAACAAATATGAGATAAGATGTTCTAAAATACTGTACCCTGTTTATCTATAGAATGGGGGTTATCTCACTGTTATGTGGTTATTGCACAAGACCAATACGAGTCTAAAACAGCACGCAGTGAATTCTCTCTTTCCCTCTCTCTGGTCCAGAACGGACAGAGACGGGGCAAGAAGAAGAAAGCCTAAATGCTTTGAATGATGGTGTGGAATGTTAAAAAGTGTCTGTGAGACAGGAGGGGGGGTGTCGGCTGAGTTTTGGGTGGTGAGGAGAAGGGAGGGGGTGGGAGGAGAGAAGACGTCCCGTGGGACCAAGGCAGTCTCTCAGATCTGGTATGCGTGACTGAGCAAGCTAGAGAAAAATCCCAACGTGCCTTTTTAACTTCGGGAAACAAAAGCAACTGCCGGTATCCCACTCTTATTCTAAACACACATTTGGCTAAAGAAACAGAAAGTAAATAGCGCAAATTATAACACGGAACCAAATGTTAGCAACATTTGAACAGACAAAATCTAGGCTGTAGCCTAGAATATCACAGAAAAACAGCACAATAAAATGCTAATATGTCAATGGGCGTGAAGGGTTTAATATCCCCAGATTTAGAGCCACGTTAGTGACAGCCCTTTGAGAGGCAAGCAGCTGAAACCTATCAACACAATACGTCAGACTGATAATTAGAACAAGCAAAATCAAGGGAAGCATCCATTTTGAATCTGCTCGTAAATAATTTAACAATCCAAGCCGGCATATCAACATTACAACTGCTTCTCGAAACCGAACAATCAAATTCGTAAGATTATGGTTGTGATCCGAACGATTAATAATATGTGGACAATTCTTGTATTTTTTTGTTGTTGTTTTAAATACCTTGTCTCTACCGGGGATCTACGGACATAAACAGCGGTTTCTCTTAGAAATGGACACGTTTTCGATCAAAGCAGGAGTGCGTGGTCTTGTAACAAGGATGATCACAAGAAAACAATAAGTACTAGGTTACTAGTCTACAATACAATCCCCGTACAAAACGAGTCCACATCACCTTTTCATTTATTATATAAATATCAACTTTAATGTTTACTGTAAGAATATAAAACCATTTCATTTTGGATTCAGTTTTTTTACAAACACATATACAGTACATTAAAACACAGTAGTCTCTCAGCAGGACTCAATACATGTTGCAGTTCAGTTCGCTCATAACGTCATGTTATGATCCCATAGGTTCCATGTAGGCCTGACACGCATTCACTTGGAAGCCGAGAAAATAAGGATCGATTGCTTCTTAATTCTAAAGCGTGTATTTAGATTCTATTCCAAAGGAGTGTCTCTTCTGTTGTTATTGTGGACTCGTGTGTATGATTGTGTTTAAAAGGTAGCAACCCATATTCTAGAGGATATGGAGGATTAGTTTGAAAACACCTGATTGAGAAAAAGGGGCAGCATTTCTATTATAGAAATCACTTCAATTTGAAGTACAACGCTCTGAATAACAGCAATAATTCGACAATATCTGCTTCCATAAGCATAAACACACCAAAATAATATAGGGAAGGAAGGGTCCCATTATTCAAAGCTTGAATCCAAGGCTACAAGGCCTTTAAGTTGGGCTAAAAAAGTAAACAAAACAAAAATAAAAATGATTTTGGATACAAACCAGTCCGTTTTAATTTGCATAAAAGTCGCTATTTTTGTCTGAGTGTGAACAGTCCTTTTAAACGAAACTCTGTTCGTTTCTCTTCTTCATTGTTAAGCGTTTCTGGGCAAATTAACACAAAGGTAGTTAGAGAGCGTTTCTTTTTGCTGCTAGGATTCTCCAAGCGCGAGACGCGTTGGGGGAGGGGACTACTACTGTCTATAGGCACAATTTATCTCCTCTCTTTCTTTTTAAGAATACACGGATTCATTACAACACATTGATGAACGAGGTAGCCGAATGTATTAGGCGCGATAGTTGGAGAGTTTGAAGTTAAATATTGCGACTCTTTATAATAATAAAAAGTAGTTTGTCTTCATAATGCGGGGGCGGGATGTTGTGTTGTTAATAATGAAAACATGCATTTGATGATGATTAATCTTGTTTTCATTTGGCCTAAAATTGCGCAACATATTTTTTAATCACAGTTTTGTAGCATTAAGTTACATTGAATGAGAAAATATCCAACTACGACGAGATTGAGAGCAGAGGATATATATATATATTTTTTTTTAGAAGGAACATTTCCCCGCCCACTGGTCTCCTGCTCCGTTACCCCTTCTCCTCTCTGTGTGTGTCCCCCTCCCCAACTAATCCTCGCCAAGTTAGTTTCACCTCACTTTTTCACTCTCTGTCATCTGCCAAAGTCCCAGATTCAAAACTTTAAGGCATGGGAGCTGCGTTATCCTTTCCAGTCCCCGTTTCGTGATTTTAGTACATCCATACAGATCGATCCCCGTCAACTGAGTCAAGTGGTCGGCAATGAGCTCCAGTCCTTTGTCTGTAATCCGCACACACTGTCCAATGTTCAGGGTTCTCAGCTCATGCATCTGGCGCACCATCCTGTTGATGCCATCGTCACTAATGTGGCACGAGCACAGGGACAGGGATTTGAGCTGGTACAGGCCCTGGGCGATGTAAGCCAGACTCTGGTCCCCTATCTTGTCACAGAAGGACATGTCTAGCCCGGAGAGCCGCAGCGTGCCCATGGCCAGGTGCATGATGCCCGTGTCACTGATGTTGTCGCACGAGCGCAGGTTAAGGCTCCAGAGGCTGGTCATGTGGGAGAGGTGGATCATACCTGCGTCAGAGATCCCGCCACAGAAACTCAGGTTGAGAACTTTGAGCTTAGCCAGGCCCTTCGAGATGTGCTTGAGGGACAGATCCGTAAGTTTCTGACAGTCCTGCAGCGTCAGGTATTCCAGGTTGAGACAGCCCTCCGCTGCGCTGCGGGTCATGCCCGCCAGGTGCCCGATGCCCACGTCAGACACATGCCGGCAGCTGCGGAGATTGAGGCTCTTGAGCCGGTGTAAACCCCACGCTATGAGCAACAGCCCCGTGTTGGTGATGTTACTACACCCGCCCAGTTCCAGAACCTCCAGGTTCTTCAGATACTGGGCGATCCGGCCCAGGCTGGAGTCCGTGATCTGCTTACACAGACTAAGGTTTAGAACCCGAAGGGAAGGGATCTCCTGGACAAACGCGTGGCCCAGGCCGTTATCCGTTAAGTTATAGCAGCCACTCAGGTTCAGGCTCTCGATGTTTGGCATCCCCTGGATCACGTAGCTGAGGCTCCGCCGCAGGCTGAGAATCTGAACTCTCCGGATTCCGCGGGCCTGTAGGCTGGGGAAGAGAGAAGGATTGGCCCGCCGCAGATGCAGCTTGGCTTCCACCCCCCTCCACACCGACTTGTGGTAGGAAGCGTCCCTCCAAGCAGCACACACTTGGGCCACCCTGCCTTTGTCCCTTACATCCAAGTAGCTGAAAATCATGGCTAAAATTTCCGGAAAGAGGCACGATATGTGCGTCTCCATTTTAAACAGGCATAAAAATCACTCCGGGTCCCCGAGCCCACCGACGTATTTCCCTCCGTAAAAGTAGAGTCCCTTGTAATCCGGAAGAAAGCGGTTATGCTTTTTAACAGACCTTTTCCCCGTTCCTCTTTTCACATTTAACGGCGCAAATCGATCAACTCCACATCCCACGTGATCCGTCTGGTTGCGCAGTAGAATTCAAATGCAAAAAAGCCCCAAAACCTTGTTCCAATATAGCCCCTCACCAAGAGGGGGGATGCGAAGGATAGGAACGGAAAGCGCCCGAGCCCTCCTTGGTCAGACGACGCAACCTATGATGCCTTTAGAAACACGTCTAGGCTCGCGCCGAGGATCCAAACGGTCATACATTTTCAAAGGAGACCTTTAAACTATCATAAATACAAGGAGGGTTGGAATTCCAGTCTGCTTCTTCTCTCTGTCTCTCTTCCTCTCCGTTATCAGAAAAGGAGTGGGGTTTCAGTTTGCATTTGCGCTCTCTCCGCTCGCACGCATTGCCAAGCCGAAGGGCTTCCTGCCTGCCTTTGTCTGGTCTTTCAAACTGACTTGGCAGGGCCGTGAGCACCGCTCTACCGCGGGGGAGAGACATACACATTAAAAATAATTAAACAGTTTTCTTTATATTAAAGGAATACTGTAAAATACAATATATGTTATCCATGTTCCTAGTAAATAAGAACATTGTGTGACTTGCTTTAGCGTAGGATATTTAAAATATATTTAAGAGAGTCTGTTTTGACTTCCCCCTTCCCTGGGAGGATTGTGGTTTGGTCCAACTCAGCTGGAACAGTAAGAATAGTTCCCCTGGAAACCAACTTCTTACAATTCAGTTCACTTTAGTCTTAACCCTTTAGTTGTCGCGGTATATTGGTTTTTGATTCTATTTTAAATGATTTAGATGGTATCCATCTAAAACTGAACTTTGTTTGTGTTATTATTTTAGAGCTCGAACTATTCTAGAAGGATTCTGTTAAGAGTTCTGTGTTCCAGATAGAAGACTGTGCTTTGTGTCTGTCTCCCTTCTCAGTGTTCTACAAATTGAAACATTGTATCAGGTCTGATCCGCCAAACGTATCACGTAAAGGATACATTTGTAACTCAACTCTGCTGCCAAGTGAAAAGTGTTACAATTGATACAATGATACAATGTAGAGCTGAGTGGTAACACAAATCACCGTATCACATGATTATGTCCAGATTCTAATCAAATGCGTTTTAATTGAAGGATATTCTTTATTTTTCAACAAATATGGAACGTTTATCCTGTTGCTGTTCATATTGTGAGATTATTACTCCGTTTTATTTGTAATTCTATGGTAACAAGACTTATTACTAAGCTGTTACTATTTCCCCTCAACATTTCTCAGAGGGTTGTAGCCTGTTTAGAAGCATATTCACTACATTGTTGTGTGTAAATTAATGAAGTTAGCAGTCATGCATTGCATTTGTTGATTATATCCCGATCAATCTTAGTGATAACTTATTTGTGTAAATTATAATTATCATACATTTACCCATGCATTTTTCTTATTCATTTCGGGCA
>NC_048585.1:352500-372500 GCF_013265735.2 Oncorhynchus mykiss
GTTGCAGTAGTAGTAGTAGTAGTAGTGGTGGTAGTAGTGAAAATAGTGGTAATAGTTGTAGTAGTGATAATGGTGGTAATAGTTGTAGTAGTGAAAATAGTGGTAGTAGTAGTAGTAGTGGAAGTAGTAGTAATAGTAGTAGGTGTAGTAGTAGTAGTAGTAGTAGTGGTAGTAGTGGTGGTAGTAGTGAAAATAGTGGTAGTAGTAGTAGTAGTGGTAGTGTTAGTACTAGTAGTTGTAGTAATAGTGGTGGTAGTACTAGTAGCAGCAGTAGTAGGTGTGTAGTAGTGGTAGTGGCGGTAGTAGTAGTGGTAGTAGTGGTTGTAGCAGTAGTAGTAATAGTAGTAGTAGTAGTGGTAGTAGTAGTAGTAGTGGTAGTGGTAGTAGTTGTGGTAGTAGTAGTCATGGTAGTAGTGGTGGTAGTAGTAGTAGTAGTAGTGGTAGTAGTGATAGAAGAAGTGGTAGTAGTGGTCGTGGTAGTAGTAGTAGTAGTAGAATTGGTAGTAGTAGTAGTGGTAGTGGTGGTAGTAGTAGTAATAGTAGTGGTGGTAGTAGTAGTAGTAGTGGTAGTAGTGGTAGTGGTAGTAGTTGTGGTAGTAGTAGTCGTGGTAGTGGTAGTAGTTGTGGTAGTAGTAGTCGTGGTAGTAGTGGTGGTAGTAGTAGTAGTATTAGTGGTAGTAGTAGTGGTAGGAGTGATAGAAGAAGTGGTAGTAGTGGTCGTGGTAGTAGTAGTAGTAGTAGTACTAGTAGTAGTAATAGTAGTAGTGGTAGTAGTAGTGGAAGTAGTAGTAGCAGTAGAAGTAGTAGTGGTAGTGGTGGTAGTTGTGGTAGTAGTAGTCATGGTAGTAGTGGTGGTAGTTGTAGTAGTGGTAGTAGTAGTGGTAGTAGTGATAGAAGAAGTGGTAGTAGTGGTCGTGGTAGTAGTAGTAGTAGTACTAGTAGTAGTAATAGTAGTGGTAGTAGTAGTGGAAGTAGTAGTAGTAGCAGTAGTAGTAGTAGTGGTAGTGGTGGTAGTTGTAGTAGTGGTAGTAGTAGTGGTAGTAGTGATAGAAGAAGTGGTAGTAGTAGTCGTGGTAGTAGTAGTGGTAGTTGTAGTAGTGGTAGTAGTAGTGTTAGTAGTGATAGAAGAAGTGGTAGTAGTGGTCGTGGTAGTAGTAGTAGTAGTAGAATTGGTGGTAGTAGTAGTGGTAGTGGTGGTAGTAGTAGTAATAGTAGTGGTGGTAGTAGTGTTAGTGGTAGTAGTAATAGAAGTGGTAGTAGTAGTAGTAGTAGTAGTGGTAGTAGTGGTAGTAGTTGTGGTAGTAGTAGTCGTGGTAGTAGTAGTGGTAGTACTAGTAGTAGTAGTAGTAGTAGTGGTAGTAGTAGTAATGGTGGTAATAGTAGTAGTCGTTGTTGTAGTAGTAGTAGTTGTTGTAGTGGTAGTAGTAGTGGTAGTAGTGGTAGTGGAAGTAGTAGTAGTAGTAGTAGTTGTTGTAATTGTAGTAGTAGCAGTATTAGTAGTAGTAGTAGTGTTAGTAGTAGTACTTTTTGTGGTAAAAGTAGTAGTAGTAGTAGTTGTATTAGTGGAAATAGTGGTAGTAGTGGTGGTAGTAGTAGTAGTATTATTATTATTAGTAGTAGTGGTAGTAGTAGTAGTAGTAGCAGCAGTAGTTGTAGGTGTGTAGTAGTGGCAGTAGTGGTAATAGTGGTGGTATTAGTAGTTGTATTAGTGGTAATAGTGGTAGTAGTAGTTGTGGTAGTAGTGGTAATACTGGTAGTAGTGGTTGTAGCAGTATTAGCAGTAGTAATAGTAGTGTTATTGGTAGTAGTTGTATTACTGGTAATAGTGGTAGTAGTAGTAGTAGTAGTTGTATTAGTGGTAATAGTGGTAGTAGTGGTAGTAGTAGTAGCAGCAGTAGTAGGTGTGTAGTAGTGGTAGTAGTAATGGTAGTAGTATCATTGGTAGTAGTAGTGGTAGTATTAGTAGTTGTAGTAGTAGCAGCAGTAGTAGGTGTGTAGTAGTAGTTTTAGTGGTGGTAGTGGTAGTGGTAATGGTATAAGTAGTGGTAGTGGTAGTACTAGTAGTAGTGGTGGTAGTAATAGTAGTGGTAGTAGTAGTAGTAGTAGTGGTAGTGGTAGTAGTAGTAGTAGTAGTGGTAGTAATAGTGGTAGTATTAGAAGTAGTGGTAGTACTAGTAGTAGTTGTAGTACTAGTAGTAGTGGTGGAAGTAGTAGTAGCAGTAGTAGTGGTAGTGTTAATAGTGGTAGTAGTTGTAGTAGTAGTATCATTAGTAGTAGTAGTGGTAGTATTAGTAGTTGTAGTAGTAGCAGCAGTCGTAGGTGTGTAATAGTAGTTTTAGTGGTGGTAGTAGTTGAATTAGTAGTGGTTGTAGCAGTAGTAGTGGTGGTATTAGTATTTGTGGTAGTGGTTGTAGTAGTAGTAGTGGTAGTGGTAGTAGTAGTAGTAGTGGTAGTAGTGGTAGTAATAGTGGTAGTGGTATTAGTAGTAGTGGTAGTGGTAATGGTATAAGTAGTGGTAGTGGTAGTACTAGTAGTAGTGGTGGCAGTAGTAGTAGTGGTGGTAGTAGTAGTAGTGGTAGTAGTAGTAGTAGTGGTAGTGGTAGTAGTGGTAGTAGTAGTAGTAGTGGTAGTAGTAATAGTGGTAGTATTAGAAGTAGTGGTAGTACTAGTAGTAGTGGTAGTACTAGTAGTAGTGGTGGTAGTAGTAGTAGAAGTGTTGGTGGTAATAGTAGTAGTGGTAGTGGTAGTAGTGTTATTATTATTATTAGTAGTAGTAGTAATAGTAGTAGTAGTGGTACTGGTAGTAGTAGTAGTAATAATAGTGGTGGTAGTAGTAATAGTAGAAGTCGTAGTGGTGGTGGTGGTAGTAATAGTAGTAGTAATGGTAGTAGCAGTAGAGGTAGTAGTGGTGGTAGAAGTAGTAGTCATGGTAGTAGTAGTAGTAATGGTGGTAGTAGTAGTAGTAGTAGTAGCGGTGGTGGTGGTGGTGGTAGTAGTAGTGAAGGTAGTAGTAGTGGTAGTGTTAGTAGTGTTTGTAGTAATAGTGTTAGTTGTAGTGATAATAGTAGTGTTTGTAGTAGTAGTGTTTGTAGTGGTAGTAGTAGTAGTAGTAGTGGTAGTATTAGTAGTTGTTGTTGTTGTAATAGTAGTAGTAGTAGTAGTAATAGTAGTAGTAGTAGTTGTAGTAGTTGTAATAGTACTAGTTGTAGTGGCAGTAGTAGTGGTAGTAGTAGTAGTAGTAGTAGTAATAGTAGTACTTGTAGTTGTAGTAGTGGTAGTAATAGTAGTAGTTGTAGTAGTAGTAGTAGCAGTGGTAGTATTAGTAGTAGTAGTGGTAATAGTATTAGTAGTAATAGTAGTAGTAGTAGTGGTAGTAGTAGTAGTAGTAAAGTAGTAGTAGTAGTAGTAGTTGTAGTAGTTGTAGAAGTAGTTGTTGTAGTAGTAGTAGTAGTAGTAGTAGTTGTAGTAGTAATAGTAGTAGTAGTAGTTGTAGTAGTAGTAGTTGTAGTAGTTATAGTATTAGAAGTAATAGTAGTAGAGGTAGTAGTTGTAGTAGTATTAGCAGTAGTAGTATTAGTAGTAACAGTAGTTGTAGTTGTAGTAGTTGTAGTAGTAGTATTAGTAATAGTAGTTGTAGTAGTAGTTGTAGTAGTATTATTAGTAGTAGTATTAGTAGTAGTTGTAGTAGTTGTAGTAGTAGTGGTGGTAGTAGTGGTAGTAGCAGTAGTTGTAGTAGTAGTAGTAGTATTAGTAGTAATAGTATTTGTAGTAGTTGTTGTAGTAGTATTAGTAGTAGTAGTATTAGTAGTTGTAGTAGTAGTTGTAGTAGTGGTGGTAGTAGTGGTAGTAGTAGTGGTAGTAGCAGTAGTAGTGTTTGGTCACCTACATTGCTGGTTGTTTCTGTGTTTTTTAATAAACTTTTGCATAACCCCCCAGCAGTGGGCCTCTGCTCTAGCTGCTGCTTCTGGACCCGGCTGACTGCCAGTGTTCACTAGCATTGTTTGCTAATATGACAGCAGAGTGCTTGCAGGACTCACTGGAGTGTAGCAGAGAGAGGGGGGGAGACAGAGAGAGATGGGGGGGGGGGGGGGGGGGGGCAGAGGGAGGGGGGGAGAGAGACAGAGAGAGAGGGGGGGGGCAGAGAGATGGGGGGACAGAGGGATGGAGAGATAGAGAGGGAGAGATAGATAGAGAGAGAGGGGGAGACAGAGAGATGGGGGAGACAGAGAGGGGGGGGAGAGACACAGAGAGAGAGGGGGGGAGACAGAGAGAGAGAGAGATAGAGAGGGAGAGATAGATATAAAGAGAGAGGGGGGAGACAGAGAGAGGGGGAGAGAGACAGAGGGGGAGAGAGACAGAGAGAGGGGGGGAGAGAGAGATAGAGAGGGAGAGAGAGAGAGAGAGAGAGAAGGATAGAAAGAGAGAGCAGGCAGGCAGTGGTAGGGGCGGAAGGAGAGGAGAGTTGCAGCTCACACACACACACACACACACACAAACACACACACACACACACACACACACACACACACACACACACACACACACACAGTAGAGAATGTTTGCAGGGGAAATGTAACCCAGAGCAACTGAGCAGCACCAATCCTCTCCATCTCTCCTCCATCTCTCAGTCAACTGAGTTAGGAAGGTTTGTATCTTTGTAGTGACTGGGTGTATTGGTACTGAGGTAGGAAGGTTTGTAGTATATTTGTAGTGACTGGGTGTATTTGTAGTGACTGGGTGTATTGGTAGTGACTGGGTGTATTGGTAGTGACTGGGTGTAATTGGTAGTGACTGGGTGTATTGGTAGTGACTGGGTGTATTGGTAGTGACTGGGTGTATTTGTAGTGACTGGGTGTATTGGTAGTGACTGGGTGTATTGGTAGTGACTGGGTGTATTGGTAGTGACTGGGTGTATTGGTAGTGACTGGGTGTATTGGTAGTGACTGGGTGTATTTGTAGTGACTGGGTGTATTGGTAGTGACTGGGTGTATTGGTAGTGACTGGGTGTATTGGTAGTGACTGGGTGTATTGGTAGTGACTGGGTGTATTTGTAGTGACTGGGTGTATTGGTAGTGACTGGGTGTATTTGTAGTGACTGGGTGTATTGATAGTGACTGGGTGTATTGGTAGTGACTGGGTGTATTGGTAGTGACTGGGTGTATTGGTAGTGACTGGGTGTATTGGTAGTGACTGGGTGTACTGGTAGTGACTGGGTGTATTGATAGTGACTGGGTGTATTTGTAGTGACTGGGTGTATTTGTAGTGACTGGGTGTATTGGTAGTGACTGGGTGTATTGGTAGTGACTGGGTGTATTTGTAGTGACTGGGTGTATTGGTAGTGACTGGGTGTATTGGTAGTGACTGGGTGTATTGGTAGTGACTGGGTGTATTGGTAGTGACTGGGTGTATTGGTAGTGACTGGGTGTATTGGTAGTGACTGGGTGTATTGGTAGTGACTGGGTGTATTGATAGTGACTGGGTGTATTTGTAGTGACTGGGTGTATTTGTAGTGACTGGGTGTATTGGTAGTGACTGGGTGTATTGGTAGTGACTGGGTGTATTTGTAGTGACTGGGTGTATTTGTATTGACTGGGTGTATTTGTAGTGACTGGGTGTATTGGTAGTGACTGGGTGTATTGGTAGTGACTGGGTGTATTTGTAGTGACTGGGTGTATTGGTAGTGACTGGGTGTATTGGTAGTGACTGGGTGTATTGGTAGTGACTGGGTGTATTTGTAGTGACTGGGTGTATTTGTAGTGACTGGGTGTATTGGTAGTGACTGGGTGTATTTGTAGTGACTGGGTGTATTGGTAGTGACTGGGTGTATTGGTAGTGACTAGGTGTATTTGTAGTGACTGGGTGTATTTGTAGTGACTGGGTGTATTGGTAGTGACTGGGTGTATTTGTAGTGACTGGGTGTATTTGTAGTGACTGGGTGTATTGGTAGTGACTGGGTGTATTGGTAGTGACTGGGTGTATTGGTAGTGACTAGGTGTATTTGTAGTGACTGGGTGTATTTGTAGTGACTGGGTGTATTGGTAGTGACTGGGTGTATTTGTAGTGACTGGGTGTATTTGTAGTGACTGGGTGTATTGGTAGTGACTGGGTGTATTGGTAGTGACTGGGTGTATTTGTAGTGACTGGGTGTATTGGTAGTGACTGGGTGTATTTGTAGTGACTGGGTGTATTGGTAGTGACTGGGTTATTGGTAGTGACTGGGTGTATTGGTAGTGACTGGGTGTATTGGTAGTGACTGGGTGTATTGTTAGTGACTGGGTGTATTTGTAGTGACTGGGTGTATTGATAGTGACTGGGTGTATTGGTAGTGACTGGGTGTATTGGTAGTGACTGGGTGTATTGGTAGTGACTGGGTGTATTGATAGTGACTGGGTGTATTTGTAGTGACTGGGTGTATTTGTAGTGACTGGGTGTATTGGTAGTGACTGGGTGTATTTGTAGTGACTGGGTGTATTGGTAGTGACTGGGTGTATTGGTAGTGACTGGGTGTATTTGTAGTGACTGGGTGTATTGGTAGTGACTGGGTGTATTGGTAGTGACTGGGTGTATTGGTAGTGACTGGGTGTATTGGTAGTGACTGGGTGTATTGGTAGTGACTGGGTGTATTTGTAGTGACTGGGTGTATTGATAGTGACTGGGTGTATTGGTAGTGACTGGGTGTATTGGTAGTGACTGGGTGTATTGGTAGTGACTGGGTGTATTTGTAGTGACTGGGTGTATTTGTAGTGACTGGGTGTATTGGTAGTGACTGGGTGTATTTGTAGTGACTGGGTGTATTGGTAGTGACTGGGTGTATTTGTAGTGACTGGGTGTATTTGTAGTGACTGGGTGTATTGATAGTGACTGGGTGTATTGGTAGTGACTGGGTGTATTGGTAGTGACTGGGTGTATTTATAGTGACTGGGTGTATTGGTAGTGACTGGGTGTATTTATAGTGACTGGGTGTATTGGTAGTGACTGGGTGTATTGGTAGTGACTGGGTGTATTTGTAGTGACAGGGTGTATTGATAGTGACTGGGTGTATTGGTAGTGACTGGGTGTATTGGTAGTGACTGGGTGTATTGGTAGTGACTGGGTGTATTGATAGTGACTGGGTGTATTTGTAGTGACTGGGTGTATTTGTAGTGACTGGGTGTATTGGTAGTGACTGGGTGTATTTGTAGTGACTGGGTGTATTTGTAGTGACTGGGTGTATTGGTAGTGACTGGGTGTATTTGTAGTGACTGGGTGTATTGGTAGTGACTGGGTGTATTGGTAGTGACTGGGTGTATTGGTAGTGACTGGGTGTATTGGTAGTGACTGGGTGTATTGGTAGTGACTGGGTGTATTGGTAGTGACTGGGTGTATTTGTAGTGACTGGGTGTATTGATAGTGACTGGGTGTATTGGTAGTGACTGGGTGTATTGGTAGTGACTGGGTGTATTGGTAGTGACTGGGTGTATTGGTAGTGACTGGGTGTATTGGTAGTGACTGGGTGTATTTGTAGTGACTGGGTGTATTGATAGTGAATGGGTGTATTGGTAGTGACTGGGTGTATTGGTAGTGACTGGGTGTATTGGTAGTGACTGGGTGTATTTGTAGTGACAGGGTTTATTGATAGTGACTGGGTGTATTGGTAGTGACTGGGTGTATTGGTAGTGACTGGGTGTATTGGTAGTGACTGGGTGTATTGATAGTGACTGGGTGTATTTGTAGTGACTGGGTGTATTTGTAGTGACTGGGTGTATTGGTAGTGACTGGGTGTATTGGTAGTGACTGGGTGTATTGGTAGTGACTGGGTGTATTGGTAGTGACTGGGTGTATTTGTAGTGACTGGGTGTATTGATAGTGACTGGGTGTATTGGTAGTGACTGGGTGTATTTGTAGTGACTGGGTGTATTGGTAGTGACTGGGTGTATTGGTAGTGACTGGGTGTATTGGTAGTGACTGGGTGTATTGGTAGTGACTGGGTGTATTTGTAGTGACTGGGTGTATTGGTAGTGACTGGGTGTATTTGTAGTGACTGGGTGTATTGATAGTGACTGGGTGTATTGGTAGTGACTGGGTGTATTGATAGTGACTGGGTGTATTGGTAGTGACTGGGTGTATTGGTAGTGACTGGGTGTATTGGTAGTGACTGGGTGTATTTGTAGTGACTGGGTGTATTGGTAGTGACTGGGTGTATTGATAGTGACTGGGTGTATTGGTAGTGACTGGGTGTATTGGTAGTGACTGGGTGTATTGGTAGTGACTGGGTGTATTGGTAGTGACTGGGTGTATTGGTAGTGACTGGGTGTATTTGTAGTGACTGGGTGTATTTGTAGTGACTGGGTGTATTGATAGTGACTGGGTGTATTGGTAGTGACTGGGTGTATTGGTAGTGACTGGGTGTATTTGTAGTGACTGGGTGTATTGGTAGTGACTGGGTGTATTTATAGTGACTGGGTGTATTGGTAGTGACTGGGTGTATTGGTAGTGACTGGGTGTATTTGTAGTGACTGGGTGTATTGATAGTGACTGGGTGTATTGATAGTGACTGGGTGTATTGGTAGTGACTGGGTGTATTGGTAGTGACTGGGTGTATTGGTAGTGACTGGGTGTATTGATAGTGACTGGGTGTATTTGTAGTGACTGGGTGTATTTGTAGTGACTGGGTGTATTGGTAGTGACTGGGTGTATTGGTAGTGACTGGGTGTATTTGTAGTGACTGGGTGTATTGGTAGTGACTGGGTGTATTGGTAGTGACTGGGTGTATTGGTAGTGACTGGGTGTATTGGTAGTGACTGGGTGTATTGGTAGTGACTGGGTGTATTGGTAGTGACTGGGTGTATTGGTAGTGACTGGGTGTATTGGTAGTGACTGGGTGTATTGGTAGTGACTGGGTGTATTGGTAGTGACTGGGTGTATTGGTAGTGACTGGGTGTATTGGTAGTGACTGGGTGTATTGGTAGTGACTGGGTGTATTGGTAGTGACTGGGTGTATTGGTAGTGACTGGGTGTATTGGTAGTGACTGGGTGTATTGGTAGTGACTGGGTGTATTTGTAGTGACTGGGTGTATTTGTAGTGACTGGGTGTATTGGTAGTGACTGGGTGTATTTGTAGTGACTGGGTGTATTGGTAGTGACTGGGTGTATTGGTAGTGACTGGGTGTATTGGTAGTGACTGGGTGTATTGGTAGTGACTGGGTGTATTGGTAGTGACTGGGTGTATTGGTAGTGACTGGGTGTATTGGTAGTGACTGGGTGTATTGGTAGTGACTGGGTGTATTGGTAGTGACTGGGTGTATTGGTAGTGACTGGGTGTATTGGTAGTGACTGGGTGTATTGGTAGTGACTGGGTGTATTGGTAGTGACTGGGTGTATTGGTAGTGACTGGGTGTATTGGTAGTGACTGGGTGTATCGGTAGTGACTGGGTGTATCGGTAGTGACTGGGTGTATCGGTAGTGACTGGGTGTATTGATAGTGACTGGGTGTATCGGTAGTGACTGGGTGTATCGGTAGTGACTGGGTGTATCGGTAGTGACTGGGTGTATCGGTAGTGACTGGGTGTATCGGTAGTGACTGGGTGTATCGGTAGTGACTGGGTGTATCGGTAGTGACTGGGTGTATCGGTAGTGACTGGGTGTATCGGTAGTGACTGGGTGTATCGGTAGTGACTGGGTGTATCGGTAGTGACTGGGTGTATCGGTAGTGACTGGGTGTATCGGTAGTGACTGGGTGTATCGGTAGTGACTGGGTGTATCGGTAGTGACTGGGTGTATCGGTAGTGACTGGGTGTATCGGTAGTGACTGGGTGTATCGGTAGTGACTGGGTGTATCGGTAGTGACTGGGTGTATCGGTAGTGACTGGGTGTATTGGTAGTGACTGGGTGTATCGGTAGTGACTGGGTGTATCGGTAGTGACTGGGTGTATCGGTAGTGACTGGGTGTATCGGTAGTGACTGGGTGTATCGGTAGTGACTGGGTGTATCGGTAGTGACTGGGTGTATCGGTAGTGACTGGGTGTATCGGTAGTGACTGGGTGTATCGGTAGTGACTGGGTGTATCGTTAGTGACTGGGTGTATTGGTAGTGACTGGGTGTATTGGTAGTGACTGGGTGTATTGGTAGTGACTGGGTGTATTGATAGTGACTGGGTGTATTGGTAGTGACTGGGTGTATTGGTAGTGACTGGGTGTATTGGTAGTGACTGGGTGTATTGGTAGTGACTGGGTGTATTGGTAGTGACTGGGTGTATTGGTAGTGACTGGGTGTATCGGTAGTGACTGGGTGTATCGGTAGTGACTGGGTGTATCGGTAGTGACTGGGTGTATCGGTAGTGACTGGGTGTATCGGTAGTGACTGGGTGTATCGGTAGTGACTGGGTGTATTGTTAGTGACTGGGTGTATTGGTAGTGACTGGGTGTATTGGTAGTGACTGGGTGTATTGGTAGTGACTGGGTGTATTGGTAGTGACTGGGTGTATTGATAGTGACTGGGTGTATTGGTAGTGACTGGGTGTATTGGTAGTGACTGGGTGTATTGGTAGTGACTGGGTGTATTGGTAGTGACTGGGTGTATTGGTAGTGACTGGGTGTATTGGTAGTGACTGGGTGTATTGGTAGTGACTGGGTGTATTGGTAGTGACTGGGTGTATTGGTAGTGACTGGGTGTATTGGTAGTGACTGGGTGTATTGGTAGTGACTGGGTGTATTGGTAGTGACTGGGTGTATTGGTAGTGACTGGGTGTATTGGTAGTGACTGGGTGTATTGGTAGTGACTGGGTGTATTGGTAGTGACTGGGTGTATTGGTACACTCTCCAAACTCAAAGGGTTTTCTTTCTTTATCCATCCACCAATCGGTGCCCTTCTTTGCGAGGCATCAGAAAACCTCCCTTGTCTTTGTCGTTGAATCCGTGCTTGAAATGTACTACCTGATTGAGGGACCGTACAGATCATTGTATGTGTGGGGTACAGCGAGGGCGTAGTTATGATAAAATAATGTCAACCACTATTATTGAACACGGAATGAGTCCATCATGCAACTTGTTATGCACATTTGGACTCCTACATGTATTTAGGCTTGCCATAACAAAAGGCCTTGGATACTTACTGACTCAAGACATTTCAGGATTTCATGTTTTATTCATTTAAAAAAAAAATGTTCTATAAACAAAATTCCACTTTGACCTTTTTTGGGTATTAAACATTTATTAAATGCATATTTTGTATCACTGATCTCCATTTAATTCAGGCTGTAGACACGACTAAATATGGAAACAGAGAAATGGTGTGAATACCTAGTGAAGGCTCTAACAAAGAGCAGGTTGTAGTTTATCTGGTGTGATGTATCAGGATACTCTTCTGGACTGGTATAACTGGTATAAACACACCCCACTGAGTTTTTGTGTGTGTGTGTGTGTGTGTGTGTGTGTGTGTGTGTGTGTGTGTGTGTGTGTGTGTGTGTGTGTGTGTGTGTGTGTGTGTGTGTGTGTGTGTGTGTGTGTGTGTGTGTGTGTGTGTGTGTGTGTGTGTGTGTGTGTGTGTGCGCCTGTGAGTCTATCTGTCTGTATGTAGGGCAGGCTGTGCTGTGTTGTGGTGGGTTAGCTCTGTCAGCAGTAGGGTCAGCAGTGTCTCGTTGACCTCTCTGTCCTGATGCCTCCCAGGGTGTAGAGGCAGGATTTGACAGCTCAGTGTGACCCAGGACCCTACCATTCTGCCCTTCCCAGCAGCCTTCGCTATCCCCTGCCTACCTTCGATACCAGCATCGGCCCAGACCCTTCCCTGCCCTTTCCAGCAGAGGCCCTCCCTACCTCAGTCTCTCCCCTCCCTACCTCCGTTTCTCCCCTCCCTACCTCCGTCTCTCCCCTCCCTACCTCAGTCTCTCACCTCCCTACCTCCGTCTCTCCCCTCCCTACCTCTGTCTCTCCCCCTCCCTACCTCTGTCTCTCCCCTCCCTACCTCTGTCTCTCCCCTCCCTACCTCTGTCTCTCCCCCTCCCTACCTCAGTCTCTCCCCTCCCTACCTCTGTCTCTCCCCTCCCTACCTCTGTCTCTCCCCTCCCTACCTCAGTCTCTCCCCTCCCTACCTCTGTCTCTCCCCTCCCTACCTCTGTCTCTCCCCTCCCTACCTCTGTCTCCCCCCTACATCTGTCTCTCCACTCCCTACATCTGTCTCTCCCCTCCCTACCTCTGTCTCCCCCCCATACATCAGTCTCTCCCCTCCCTACCTCTGTCTCCCCCCTACATCAGTCTCTCCCGTCCCTACATCAGTCTCTCCCCTCCCTACCTCAGTCTCTCCCCTCCCTACATCAGTCTCTCCCCTCCCTACCTCTGTCTCTCCCCTCCCTACCTCTATCTCTCCCCTCCCTACCTCTGTCTCCCCCCCTACATCTGTCTCTCCACTTCCTACATCAGTCTCTCCCCTCCCTACCTCTGTCTCCCCCTACATCAGTCTCTCCCCTCCCTACCTCTGTCTCCCCCCTACATCAGTCTCTCCCGTCCCAACATCAGTCTCTCCCCTCCCTACCTCAGTCTCTCCCCTCCCTACATCAGTCTCTCCCCTCCCTACCTCAGTCTCTCCCCTCCCTACCTCCGTCTCTCCCCTCCCTACCTCAGTCTCTCCCCTCCCTACCTCCGTCTCTCCCCTCCCTACCTCAGTCTCTCCCCTCCCTACCTCAGTCTCTCCCCTCCCTACCTCCGTCTCTCCCCTCCCTACCTCAGTCTCTCCCCTCCCTACCTCAGTCTCTCCCCTCCCTACCTCCGTCTCTCCCCTCCCTACCTCCGTCTCTCCCCTCCCTACCTCAGTTTCTCCCCCTCCTGAAGAAACAGAGATAAGAGGGTGAGAGGAGGAGATTGAGAAAAGAGTGAGGAAAAAGAGAGAGAGAGAGAGAGAGAGAGGGAGAGAGAGAGAGAGATAGAGATAGAGAGAGAGAAGACAGGAGTGAGAACTGGAAAGACAAGTGTTACATGCAAATCGGGGAGGTGTTGTGGAAGCTCACCGAAAGATCTGTCATGTGACTTGATGTGCTGATTCAGGGCATGCAGATAATTGGATAATTGCGTGCCATGGAGCTGGGCTGATAACTGAGCCGGGGGCAACCGTTTCCTAGGAGACGTAGGCGTGTGTCAACATGCCGTTGAAAGCTGACACCTCCTGAATAGATTTTAGGAGACTTTGTAGTTCTCTCTCTTTTTCTTTTTTTTTTTTCAATCTCTCCTTGTTCTTCCTTTTTCTCGGTTAAGCATGACGATTCCTTGCTGGTTGAGGGATGACATTTACACACACACACACACACAGACACACACACACACACACACACACACAGACACACACACACAGACACACACACACACACACACACAGACACACACAGACACACACACACACACACACACACACACACACACACACGCTGAATGGTTCCTAAACATAATCCGACAACACTCCACTATACCCATCCTAGAACTGTAGAAGAGCCACTTTAAGCTATTTAAATCTGCCTCTGCTTCCCTCTGGGCTTTACCTGTCTGAGGGGGCTTCAGGGGAACGATAGGAGACGTGTGTGTGTGTGTGTGTGGGGGGGGGGGGGGGGGGGGGGGGGCATTAGGGTAATAATAGCGGATGTGTGGGGTGGTATTAGGCCTTAGGGGTAGACCAGGAAGAAGAAACAGGCCTAATCTACCATAGCTATGTGACATGTCGTATGATTATTGTAAATGTCAGTGTTCAACTACGTGCATAATGTGCATGTTGAAATATGTTGTGTCGCTCGCGCAAATGTGGACCCGAATTCAAATTCAGAGTATGAATATAGTTTTTTAGTCTTATCAACGTAGGATCAAATATAACAGCGGAGCACTTTCTCATCGGTTCGGTGGATGCTAGCTTCCAACACGTCAGCTAACGTTTACCTGCTTTCGCATCGGTTCGGTGGATGCTAGCTTCCAACACGTCAGCTAACGTTTACCTGCCTTCGCATCGGTTCGGTGGATGCTAGCTTCCAACACGTCAGCTAACGTTTACCTGCTTTCTCATCGGTTCGGTGGGATGCTAGCTTCCAACACGTCAGCTAACGTTTACCTGCTTTCTCATCGGTTCGGTGGGATGCTAGCTTCCAACACGTCAGCTAACGTTTACCTGCTTTCTCATCGGTTCAGTGGATGCTAGCTTCCAACACGTCAGCTAACGTTTACCTGCCTTCGCATCGGTTCAGTGGATGCTAGCTTCCAACACGTCAGCTAACGTTTACCTGCCTTCGCAAAAAGGCCAGTTTGTATCGGCACCGCCAAAACCCTCTCCTATTCCCAAGTCATGGAGCAATCACAACCTAGCTAGCTATATATATTCAATAGGAAGCTGCAATAGTCATATAATAGTCATATCCGTGTAGAAAGAAAAAGTTTACCTCAGGCTACTGTCTCTCTCGCTCTTCAATTCTGTCTAATATCTCTCGTAGCTACTATCACTAGCAGCTGGCCTTCACCTTGGCTAGCTAGATTAGCTTTGTATCGATGGATTCCCGTGTGAGAGAAATAACTAGAGTTTTAAATAGTCACGTTGTGCTTGGAGTAAATAGTTGTTATTCATTATTAAAACCAAACTGGTTTTGGTGACACTCTGAGTGTAATGGCACGTAACTCACTTGATATTTGGAGTGGAGATGGAATCATTGGAGTAGTGTTGGAATCATTAGAAAGCTGACATTCTCCTCTTTTCAGAAAAACTCTGAATCTGTTTTGATAGAGCCAAGTCACATAGACTGGCTGCAATGCAGTGAAACCATTGATTAATATAACGCTTTAAACCTAAAATACATATAATACACTCAATACAATACATGTTTCCCCCATCTCATTTACCCAGGTTACACAACACGAGGTAAAACATGATAGTCTCCCTCTCTCGCTCCCTTGCTCTCGTACTCATTCTATCTCTGTCTCTCTCTCTCCCTCTGTCATTTTGGAGTCCATTTTATTATAAATAAGAATATACTATATTTCTAAACACTTCGACGTTAATGTGAATGCTTCCATGATTACGGATAATCCTGAATGAATTGTGAATAATGATGAGTGAGAAAGTTACAGAAGGTCAAAGATCATTCCCCTAAGACATGCTAACCTCTCACCATTACAATAACACAGGAGGTTAGCATTTTATATCATACCCCTAAGACATGCTAACCTCTCACCATTACAATAACACAGGAGGTTAGCATGTTATATCATACCCCTAAGACATGCTAACCTCTCACCATTACCAATAACACAGGAGGTTAGCATGTTATATCATACCCCTAAGACATGCTAACCTCTCACCATTACCAATAACACGGGAGGTTAGCATTTTATATCATACCCCTAAGACATGCTAACCTCTCACCATTACAATAACACAGGAGGTTAGCATTTTATATCATACCCCTAAGACATGCTAACCTCCCACCATTACCAATAACACGGGAGGTTAGCATTTTATATCATACCCCTAAGACATGCTAACCTCTCACCATTACCAATAACACGGGAGGTTAGCATTTTATATCATACCCCTAAGACATGCTAACCTCTCACCATTACAATAACACGGGAGGTTAGCATTTTATATCATACCCCTAAGACATGCTAACCTCTCACCATTACAATAACACAGGAGGTTAGCATTTTATATCATACCCCTAAGACATGCTAACCTCTCACCATTACAATAACACAGGAGGTTAGCATTTTATATCATACCCCTAAGACATGCTAACCTCTCACCATTACGAATAACAGGGGAGGTTAGCATTTTATATCATACCCCTAAGACATGCTAACCTCTCACCATTACAATAACACTGGAGGTTAGCATTTTATATCATACCCCTAAGACATGCTAACCTCTCACCATTACCAAATGTCTTGGGGGTAGGAACCGAAGGCACCCCCTCACACCTCTCTGATTCAGAGGGGTTGGGTTAAATACGGAAGACACATGGTTGAATGCATTCAGTTGTCTAACTGACTAGGTCTCCCCTTCCCTTCCTTCTCCCTCCAAACCTTGGTCCAAAAACATGTCCGCCAAACTCACAAGAGATATTTGCCTGTTTTATAGACTTTCAAAAGCCTTTGATTCCATAGAGGTGTGAGTGGTGTAAAAGTGGTGTAGGAGGTCTGTGTTATTAGGGTGGCTGGTAGTCTAGGGGTTAGGAGGTCTGTGTTATTAGGGTGGCAGGTAGTCCAGGGGTTAAGAGGTCTGTGTTATTAGGGTGACCGGTAGCCTAGGGGTTAAGAGGTCTGTGTTATTAGGGTGGCCGGTAGCATAGGGGTTAAGACGTCTGTGTTATTAGGGTGACCGGTAGCCTAGGGGTTAAGAGGTCAGTGTTATTAGGGTGGCAGGTAGCCTAGGGGTTAAGAGGTCTGTGTTATTAGGGTGGCCGGTAGCCTAGGGGTTAAGAGGTCTGTGTTATTAGGGTGGCAGGTAGCCAAGGATTAAGAGGTCTGTGTTATTAGGGTAGCAGGTAGCCTAGGGGTTAGGAGGTCTGTGTTATTAGGGTGGCCGGTAGCCTAGGGGTTAAGAGGTCTGTGTTATTAGGGTAGCAGGTAGCCTAGGGGTTAGGAGGTCTGTGTTATTAGGGTGGCTGGTAGCCTAGGGGTTAAGAGGTCTGTGTTAGTAGGGTGGCCGGTAGCCTAGGGGTTAGGAGGTCTGTGTTATTAGGGTGGCAGGTAGCCTAGGGGTTAAGAGGTCTGTGTTAGTAGGGTGGCCGGTAGCCTAGGGGTTAGGAGGTCTGTGTTATTAGGGTTGCAGGTAGCCTAGGGGTTAAGAGGTCTGTGTTATTAGGGTGGCAGGTAGTCCAGGGGTTAAGAGGTCTGTGTTATTAGGGTGGCCGGTAGCCTAGGGGTTAAGAGGTCTGTGTTATTAGGGTAGCAGGTAGCCTAGGGGTTAAGAGGTTTGTGTTATTAGGGTGGCAGGTAGCCTAGGGGTTAAGAGGTCTGTGTTATTAGGGTGGCCGGTAGCCTAGGGGTTAAGAGGTCTGTGTTATTAGGGTAGCAAGTAGCCTAGAGGTTAAGAGGTCTGTGTTATTAGGGTAGCAGGTAGCCTAGAGGTTAAGAGGTCTGTGTTATTAGGGTGGCAGGTAGCCTAGGGGTTACGAGGTCTGTGTTATTAGGGTGGCAGGTAGCCTAGGGGTTAAGAGGTTGTGCCAGTAACCGAAAGGTTGCTGGTTAAAATTGGCGAGCTGACTAGGGGAAGAATCTGCCGATGTTCCCTGGAGCAAGGCACTTTACCCTAATTGCTCCTATAAGTTGCTTCTGGATACGAGTGTCTGATAAAATGTTCATGTTTGGGGCACAGAAATGCCCCAAACCTAGCCTATAAGGAAATTCCCCCTAGCATAACCTAGGCAACAGATAATGGGAGCTAGATCTACATGCATGATTCTCGGTAATACACGTGTGTCCCCACTACCCCTGGACCGGCTCGTACGTGAAGCGTCCTCCATATAGGCTGCAAAGGCTTTAATGGCCGCCGGGGGGGGGGGGGGGGGTGGTATGTCTACTGTCTTAAAAAAACACAATTTTCAGATTTTTTTGACAATTTAGGACGTTGCACACCGTGTTCAGACAAGGGTACGAGTGGGTGCACATCAATCCTAGACGATATACACATCTAGCGGCCCGTGTCGGCTTCCTAGGCAATCCTATAGCGCTCCAAAATGAGAAAAGAGCCACCAAGTTCTGGACTCACCTCTCACCCTGTGATCCAGAACATTATAACCACAAGGCTTTCTAATTCAAACCCCACCCTGTGATCCAGAACATTATAAACACAAGGCTTTCTAATTCAAAACCCACCCTGTGATCCAGAACATTATAAACACAAGGCTTTCTAATTCAAAACCCCACAGCCCAGAGAGTCACCCTGAGATCCAGAACATTATAACCACAAGGCTTTCTAATGCAAACCCCACAGCCCAGAGAGTCACCCTGTAATCCAGAACATTATAACCACAAGGCTTTCTAATTCAAACCCCACCCTGTGATCCAGAACATTATAAACACAAGGCTTTCTAATTCAAAACCCCACAGCCCAGAGAGTCACCCTGAGATCCAGAACATTATAACCACAAGGCTTTCTAATTCAAAACCCCACACCCCGGAGAGTCACCCTGTGATCCAGAACATTATAACCACAAGGCTTTCTAATTCAAAACCCCACAGCCCAGAGAGTCACCCTGAGATCCAGAACATTATAACCACAAGGCTTTCCCTTTGGAGCTGCTAGCTCAACAGCACCAGCTAAATTCAACCATTCAATCACAAATAACAGAATTCTAACTAATAGAAATCTGTAACCAAAATACACTAATTATGTCCTGACCTGTAATTATATTAGAGACTGTAGATCTAGCTACAGATTATGTCCTGACCTGTAATTATATTAGACTATAGATCTAGCTACAGATTATGTCCTGACCTGTCATAATATTAGACTATAGATCTAGCTACAGATTATGTCCTGACCTGTCATAATATTAGACTATAGATCTAGCTACAGATTATGTCCTGACCTGTCATAATATTAGACTATAGATCTAGCTACAGATTATGTCCTGACCTGTCATAATATTAGACTATAGATCTAGCTACAGATTATGTCCTGACCTGTCGTAATATTAGACTGTAGATCTAGCTACAGATTATGTCCTGACCTGTCATAATATTAGACTATAGATCTAGCTACAGATTATGTCCTGACCTGTCATAATATTAGACTGTAGATCTAGCTACAGATTATGTCCTGACCTGTCATAATATTAGACTGTAGATCTAGCTACAGATTATGTCCTATTAGAGACTATAGATCTAGCTACAGATTATGTCCTGACCTGTCATAATATTAGACTGTAGATCTAGCTACAGATTATGTCCTGACCTGTCATAATATTAGACTGTAGATCTAGCTACAGATTATGTCCTGACCTGTCATAATATTAGACTATAGATCTAGCTACAGATTATGTCCTGACCTGTCATAATATTAGACTGTAGCTCTAGCTACAGATTATGTCCTGACCTGTCATAATATTAGACTATAGATCTAGCTACAGATTATGTCCTGACCTGTCGTAATATTAGACTGTAGATCTAGCTACAGATTATGTCCTGACCTGTCATAATATTAGACTATAGATCTAGCTACAGATTATGTCCTGACCTGTCGTAATATTAGACTGTAGATCTAGCTACAGATTATGTCCTGACCTGTCATAATATTAGACTGTAGTTCTAGCTACAGATTATATCCTGACCTGTCATAATATTAGACTGTAGTTCTAGCTACAGATTATGTCCTGACCTGTCATAATATTAGACTGTAGATCTAGCTACAGATTATATCCTGACCTGTCATAATATTAGACTGTAGTTCTAGCTACAGATTATGTCCTGACCTGTCATAATATTAGACTGTAGTTCTAGCTACAGATTATGTCCTGACCTGTCATAATATTAGACTGTAGTTCTAGCTACAGATTATATCCTGACCTGTCATAATATTAGACTGTAGTTCTAGCTACAGATTATGTCCTGACCTGTCATAATATTAGACTGTAGTTCTAGCTACAGATTATGTCCTGACCTGTCATAATATTAGACTGTAGATCTAGCTACAGATTATGTCCTGACCTGTCATAATATTAGACTGTAGATCTAGCTACAGATTATGTCCTGACCTGTCATAATATTAGACTATAGATCTAGCTACAGATTATGTCCTGACCTGTCATAATATTAGACTGTAGCTCTAGCTACAGATTATGTCCTGACCTGTCATAATATTAGACTATAGATCTAGCTACAGATTATGTCCTGACCTGTCGTAATATTAGACTGTAGATCTAGCTACAGATTATGTCCTGACCTGTCATAATATTAGACTATAGATCTAGCTACAGATTATGTCCTGACCTGTCGTAATATTAGACTGTAGATCTAGCTACAGATTATGTCCTGACCTGTCATAATATTAGACTGTAGTTC